>NC_058085.1:38422458-38654614 GCF_014858855.1 Bufo gargarizans | reverse complement strand
GCAGTGTCTGTCTACTTCTCACTGTTCTCCTTAGTTTGACATGTGCTGGCGGCCATCTTGGTTTCTGGGTTTCTTGTAGCCTCCCACCCTGCGGCTCCTCCTTCCCACTGGGAGGAGCTGGATGCCTAGCTCATATATATAGAAGGTCTGTGGCTTCAGTTCCTTGCTTGGTCCTCCTGTGTGCACATGCTTCAAAGACTGCTGCTGCTTCTGGTTCCTGATCCTGGCCTCGTCTGACTACCCCGTTGGTTCCCGATCCTGGCTTCGTCTGACTACCCCGTTGGTTCCTGATCCTGGCTACGTCTGACTACCCTCCTGGTTCCTGACCTCCGTCTACGCAAGACCCTGCTTCAGTTTAGCCATCCGTTTGGACTTTAGCTACGGCTTGATTTTCAATAAAGCCTTCTTATTCCACCTATCTCTGTTGTACGTCTGGTTCATGGTTCCATGACATTAGGACCAAGCCATGAATTCTGACGGTACAGGGCCATCCTCGCTACCTACGCTGGTTGCCAGACTTGATCAGCAGGATCACCTGTTGGGTCGGTTCGCTGTGGCGTTACAAACCCTGCTTGAACGCACGGCTCATTTAGCTTCCGTTGCCGATGGGTCGGTTGTCGCTCCTGGGCCCGCTCCTACTGCCGCTCCGGTTGTTGCGCCAGAGTCTACCCCGACACCTGTTGCTGCACCTGCGGTGTTTCGGGGTATGACCGGTTCTGCCCCCCTTCCACAGCGCTTTGGGGGAGAGCCAACTCAGTGCCGAGGTTTCCTTAACCAGGTGGCCATTTATTTCGAGTTGCTGCCACATGCCTTTCCTACTGAGAGATCAAAGGTGGGCTTCTTGATCTCGCTGCTCTCGGACAAGGCCTTGGCCTGGGCCAGCCCTTTATGGGAGAACAACAATCTGGTGGTTGCCGAGTTTTCCGGTTTTGTTGCTTCTCTTCGGAAGGTATTCGATGTGCCGGCTCGTGCTGCCTCTGCTGCGAAGCTCCTTATGTCCATCAGACAGGGTTCACGATCCGTAGCTGAATACGCCATTGAGTTTCGTACCCTGGCAGCAGAGGTGGGCTGGAATAATGAGGCTCTGGTCGCTGCTTTCTCTCATGGTCTCTCAGATGCCTTGAAGGATGAGATTGCAGCCAAGGACCTACCAGTGGAGCTCGAGTCCCTTATTTCTTTCCTGATTTTGATTGACACCAGACTCAGGGAGAGACCTTCCTTTAAGGAGAGCCTGCGGAGGCCTTCTAACAGATTGGCGCCTACGTTTGCTGTCCCACCCGTGCCTCCCTCTCCTCCCACGCCTCCTGGGGATGACTGGTCTGGGGGTCAACCCATGCAGCTGGGGGTTGCTCGCCTGTCCGAGGGGGAGAGGGTACTCCGGAGACGCGAGGGCCGATGCATGTACTGTGGTCTCGGTGGGCATTTTCGGTTGGCATGCCCGAACCGTCCGGGAAACGCTCGCACCTGAGATCCTGTCGGGGGCAGATCTTGGGTGGAGTCTCCTCGTCCCCGGTTTCCCGTGTTGACAAACCACTGATTACTGTTGTCCTCTCCTGGGTCGGGGGCTCGGTGACGACCCAGGCGTTGGTGGACTCTGGTGCTGGTGGCTTGTTCATTGATAGTGTGTTCGCCGCCGCCAATTCCATTCCTCTGCAGCCTCGAGGTTCCCCACTGGCTCTTGAGGCGATAGACGGCAGACCCCTTCTGCCGCCACACGTGACTCAGGAGACCCTTCCAGTGGGGATGGCCATTGGTGCCGTTCACAGAGAGTCGGTCTGTCTCCAGGTTATTTCGTCTCCACACTACTCGGTGGTCTTGGGGTACCCCTGGCTCCAGAAGCATAATCCGACTTTCGATTGGAGATCGGCCGAGATCCTCTCGTGGTCACCGCAGTGTGGGGCTAGTTGCATCCATGGGCCTGTCAAGTTGCTGTGTACTTCCTCGGACTCTCTGTTGCCTCCTGAATACGAGGAGTACCGGGATGTATTCGATAAGGTGCGTGCGGTTGCCCTACCTCCGCACCGCCCATACGATTGTGCCATAGAGTTACAATCTGGTGCCGTTCCTCCTCGTGGCAAAGTCTATCCACTGTCGGTAGCGGAGAATGAGGCCATGGAGGAGTACGTGAGGGAGGCGCTTTCACGCGGACACATTCGCAAATCCTCGTCCCCGGCAGGGGCTGGATTTTTCTTTGTGAAAAAGAAGGGCGGTGAGTTGAGGCCTTGCATCGACTACAGGGGTCTCAATCGCATCACGATCAAGAACGCTTACCCGATACCCTTGATTTCCGAGCTGTTCGATCGCCTCAAAGGGGCCACGGTCTTTACCAAACTCGACCTGAGGGCGGCATATAACCTGGTAAGGATCAAGGCGGGCGATGAGTGGAAGACCGCGTTTAACACCAGGACCGGTCATTATGAATCCTTGGTTATGCCCTTTGGGTTGTGCAATGCGCCCGCAGTCTTCCAGGAATTCATCAACGATGTTTTCCGTGACCTGTTGCAGCAGTGTGTGGTGGTCTATTTGGATGACATCTTGGTATATTCTGCATCCATGGAGGCCCACATTCTGGATGTCAGACGAGTGTTGCAACGCTTACGAGAGAACAAGCTGTTCGGTAAGCTTGAGAAATGCGAATTTCACCGATCCCAGGTAACCTTCTTAGGTTACATCATTTCCGCTGAGGGGTTCTCCATGGATCCTGAGAAGGTTTCGGCTGTCTTACAGTGGCCCCAGCCCAGTGGGCTTCGTGCCCTGCAGCGCTTTTTGGGCTTCGCCAATTATTATCGGAAGTTCATCAGGGACTTTTCCATGCTAGCCAAGCCTCTCACGGATCTGACCAGGAAGGGCAGTAATCCTCAGGTCTGGCCGCTCGAGGCCATCCGAGCTTTTGAGGCTCTAAAGTCCGCCTTTGTGTCGGCTCCGATTCTGTCGCATCCCAACCCTGGGTTGCCTTTTGTCCTCGAGGTGGACGCGTCTGAGACGGGAGTAGGCGCCCTCCTGTCTCAGCGTAGAACACCAGAGGGTCCTCTGCTTCCTTTGTGGGTTTTACTCCCGGAAACTGTCTTCCGCGGAGTGCAACTATCAGATTGGTGACAGGGAGTTATTGGCCATCGTGCAGGCCCTTAAAGAATGGAGGCACTTGCTCGAGGGCTCGGTGGTTCCGGTTCTCATCCTGACGGACCACAAGAATCTGACCTACCTCTCTGAGGCCAAGAGATTGACACCACGTCAGGCCAGATGGGCTCTGTTCTTGTCACGTTTTAATTACGTGGTCTCCTACCTACCCGGCTCCAAGAACATCAGAGCGGATGCCTTATCACGGCAGTACTCCGAGCTGTCCGGGGAGGAGTCGATTCCGACTACGGTCATACCCCCGAATCAGATCCTGGCTGCTATTCGCACCAGCCTGACCTCTCCTCTGGGTGAGCAGATTTTGGCGGCTCAATCTGGTGCTCCCTCTGGGAGACCCAACGGCAGATGTTTTGTGCCTGAGGAGTTGCGCACTTGGTTGTTGCGAACCTACCATAACTCCAAGGCCGCGGGGCATCCTGGGGAGAATCAGCTGTCCTGGGCGGTTTCACGTCTGTTCTGGTGGCCTTCTCTACGTTCCGACATCGCCGCATATGTAGCGGCATGCTCCGTTTGTGCCCAGAGTAAGTCCCCTCGGCACCTTCCGTTGGGCCTTTTGCAACCCATAGCCACCGGGGAGCGTCCATGGTCACACCTGGGGATGGATTTGATTGTGGACCTTCCTGCATCCCGAGGCCATACGGTCATTCTCATGATTGTGGATCGGTTTTCCAAAATGTGCCACTGTGTTCCTCTCAAGAAGTTACCCTCTGCACAAGAGTTGGCCTCGATTTTTGCCAGGGAGGTCTTCCGGTTGCACGGTTTGCCCAAGGAGATTGTGTCGGATCGGGGGAGTCAGTTTGTGTCCAGGTTCTGGCGCGCCTTTTGCTCCCAGTTGGGGATTCATCTCTCTTTCTCCTCGGCCTACCACCCTCAGTCCAATGGGGCCGCAGAACGATCCAATCAGGCCTTGGAGCAATTCCTTCGTTGCTATGTCTCCGATCACCAAGACAATTGGGTTGACCTCCTGCCTTGGGCTGAGTTTGCCAGGAACACGGCGGTGAACTCTTCCTCTGGGACGTCTCCCTTCATGGCCAATTATGGGTTCCAACCTGCCGTGTTACCGGAGGTATTCTCTCCCCAGGATACTCCGGCTGTGGAGGATCACCTTTCCGTCCTACGTACTTCTTGGGTACAGATCCAGAGGTCCCTTGAGGTCTCTGCGCAACGCCAGAGACTCCAGGCTAATCGCAGACGAGCGCCCGCTCCTTCCTACCAGGTCGGAGACGTGTATGGTTGTCCACCCGCAACCTCAACCTTCGAGTGCCCACTCCCAAGCTGGCGCCTCGCTTTGTTGGTCCCTTCCGAGTGCTTCACAGGGTAAACCCGGTAGCCTATGCCCTTGCGCTTCCTCCTGGCATGCGGATCTCCAACGTGTTTCATGTCTCCCTGTTGAAGCCATTGGTGTGTAATCGTTTCACTTCCTCGGTTCCTCGGCCCCGTCCGGTCCAAGTGGGCAATCGTGAGGAATATGAGGTGAGCAATATCCTGGACTCACGCCTGGTCCGCGGTCGGTTGCAGTTTTTGGTCCATTGGCGTGGTTATGGTCCAGAGGAGCGTTCCTGGGTTCCCTCCACAGATGTCCATGCTCCTGCGTTGCTCCGAGCCTTCCACGCACGCTTCCCTCTGAAACCGTTCCTTACTCCGCGGAGAAGGGGCCCTTGAGGGGGAGGTACTGTCATGGTCTTACCTTCTCACTGTTCTCCTTAGTTTGACATGTGCTGGCGGCCATCTTGGTTTCTGGGTTTCTTGTAGCCTCCCACCCTGCGGCTCCTCCTTCCCACTGGGAGGAGCTGGATGCCTAGCTCATATATATAGAAGGTCTGTGGCTTCAGTTCCTTGCTTGGTCCTCCTGTGTGCACATGCTTCAAAGACTGCTGCTGCTTCTGGTTCCTGATCCTGGCCTCGTCTGACTACCCCGTTGGTTCCCGATCCTGGCTTCGTCTGACTACCCCGTTGGTTCCTGATCCTGGCTACGTCTGACTACCCTCCTGGTTCCTGACCTCCGTCTACGCAAGACCCTGCTTCAGTTTAGCCATCCGTTTGGACTTTAGCTACGGCTTGATTTTCAATAAAGCCTTCTTATTCCACCTATCTCTGTTGTACGTCTGGTTCATGGTTCCATGACAGGCAGCCACTGAGAATGGGTGAAAGTAGGGCTCTCCTCCATGAGAACATGCTGGCGGTTAATTACAAGGACAAGAGGGATGTACTTTTACTGACCACCATTCACAGTAACACCAGCTCCCCTGCCCCTGTACGTGGTACCACTACCACTGTCCCCAAACCAGTTTGCATCCTGGACTACAACAGGCACATGGGGGGGGGGGTTGATCTTTCAGATCAAGTTCTGAAGCCCTACAGTCTCACACGAAAAAACTAAGTATGTGGTACAAAAAGCTGGCCGTACACATTGTACAGATGGCATTGTGCAATGCGTATGTGCTATTTAAGTCTAGATGACACACAGGAACATTTCTTCACTTTCAAGAAGTCGTGATCAAGGCCCTAATTTTTCCAAACCAAGCAGAAGAGGGCCCTAGTACTTCTGTAAGTTGTACCAGGACAACATTCCCCAGGTGAAGTCCCACAGACAGCAAGAAAGGGAAGGACCCAAAAAAGATGCAGGGTGTGTTCAAAAAGGGGGATTAAGAAGGACACCATTTACCACTGCGAAACCTACTCTGAAAAACCTGGCCTGTGCATGGAATAATTTCATCTTTGATGCTCCCTGTAGTTTTACCACCTTATATCTCTAATTTAGTCTGCATAGCTTACATATCCACTTTTTCACCAACCACTACATATTCATTTCTGTGAGACACCTGTTTGCTGAAAAGTGCCCTTTCCACCACTTAAAATGTTCGTACAGGGGTGCTCTTACCAAAATGGGGTCACTTCTTGGGGTTTTTAATTTCTGGGGACCTCAGGAATTTTTTGAATGCGACATGGCACCTAAAATCCATTTCTGCCAATTCAGGCCAGCCAAATTCACATTTAGCTGTTTGCCTGCTGTACCCCCATACAGCAGGCTACAAGCACATATGGGGTTTTTCCTGAATGGGGAGAAAATGAGGAACACATACTGGGGTGCATTTTCTCCTTTAACCCTTTGTGAAAGTGAGAAATTTGGGAGTAAAATCATTTTTACAGCCATTTTCATATTCACAGCCAACTCCATGAACTACCTTTGGGGTCAAAGTGCTCACTACATGCCTTAAAAGATGTATTGAGGGGTGTAGTTTCCAGAGTGGGGGTTCCCACTGTAGGGGTGCATCAGGGTGTGTTCGATTGCAAGATGGTGCCTGTCAATTATTCAGGAGAAATCTCCCCTCCATCAGCCATTTGGTGCTCCTTTCCTTCTGACCCCTGTGGTATGCCCATATAGCAGTATACAAGCACATATGGAGTTATGCCATAATCAGGAGAAAATGGGCACCAAATATGGGGTGTATTTTCTCCAGTTCCCCCTTGTGAAAGTGAAAATCTGGGCATAGTCATTTTTTCGCTGTCAAGTGTTTTCTAATTCTGTAAAATACCCTTGGGGCCAAAGTGCTCACTACATGCCTTGAAAGATTCCTTGAGGAGTGTAGTATCCAGAATGGAGTCACACTTTTTGGGATTTTTTACTATAGTGGTGTATCAGGTGGTCTTCATTTGCAAGATGGCGCATGAAAATTATTCCTGTGAAAACTGCCCTCCAATATCCATATGTTGCTGATTTCCCTCTGCGCCCTGCTGTGTGTCCATACAGCAGTTCCCGACCACAAATGAGGTGTTTCTATAAACTGCAGCATCAGGGTAATAAATATTGACTTTTGTTTAGCTGTTAACTCTTGCTGTGTTACAGGAAAATATGGATACAAATGGAAAATCTGCCCAAAAAAATCAAAATTTTGATTTTCCATCTCTATTTTCATTTAATTCTTGTGGAACACCAAAAAGGGTTAACAAAGTTTGTAAGATCGGTTTTGAATAACTTGAGTGGTGTAGTCTCTGAAATGGGGTCATTTATTGGCAATTTCTACAATGTAAACCCGTAAGAGTGACTTAATAACTGGTCTTTTAAAAAATTGGTCCTTTCAAAAAATGGGTCTAAATTTCAAAGCCCTCTAACATCCTAAAAAAATAAAATGACATTTACAAAATTATGCCAACATAAAGTAGACATCCGTTAAGGAATACATCTTTTTCTTTGAGGTATCACTTTCTGTTTTAAAAGCAGAGAAGTTGAAATTCTGAAAATTGCAAATTTTTCGATTTTATTTGTACATTTTGGATTTTTTCATAAATAAAGGTGAAATATATCGACTAAAGTTTATGACTGTCATGAAGTACAATGTGTCACGAGAAAGCAATCTCATAATGGCTTGGATAAGTAAAAGCGTTCCAAAGTTATTGCCTTATAAAGTGACACATGTCAGATTTGCAAAAAATGGCCTGGGCAGGAAGGTGAAAACTGACCCGGGGTGGAAAGGGTTAAATAAGCAACCAAATAGGCTATGTCTGCAACTTGCTCTCCCTTTTACATGTGGAGCAGCAGCTGCCTCTTTAACAAGTAAAATAGAGTGCAGGCAAGAAAAATACATGTTCTTTATTGATCTCAGGAAGCAAAGCAGACAAAATCTAACATTTTGAGAAATGTATTTCCTAATTAAGGTCAATTGTTGTAAAAATGGACACGTTCCCTGTTTTCCCCTGTGCTCACCACTGTGTATACTGCTCACCGTCATTCCATAGGGCCAGTGATATCAGGAAAACCATAATCACTTAAAGAGGTATCTACTTCGTTTATATTGCTGGCCTCTCCTCAGGACATTAATGGCGCCATATAATGTATTGAGTGACTGGAAAAAATTCTTGAAAAAGAAACACTGTTTTTGGGTTTCGTTTTTGTTGCATTTACTGTTAAAAATCACCGGGCAGTAGTTATTTTTGATTGTTTATATTCTTTCAATAAAAATGGAAAAAAGTTTTTTTTTTTTAAAGCTTTTAATGTATTTTTTTGTTCCTAAAGGCGTTGAGTGGTTTTTGGTAACCCCCATTTGCACAACCCCTTTAATATTTGAATCTGCAATGTTTAGATAATTTCTTTATGACTTCTGCATTGCAGTGTATTATACCTGACTCTGGCAGGGTGTAATGAGATTATTAAGGTGGAAGGTCCCCGACAGCCATGACTGCCACTGAGCACACTTGTCATGATAAGGGGTCTTTGGATGGACAAAGGAGGAGCCCTCCCTTTGCCTATAATGATGCCATGGTGGCACCTGACGGGTTAAACATCCAGAATCAACCATTATAACACAGCCAGCACCTGCCGAGTCTTCTTCCAGTGCATAACATACAATGTGCTGAGGGGTTACGGAACCTGTTATGTCTCTGTAATGGACACCCAGTCAGATACCTTTCCAACCCCGGGAACAAATGTCCTCCTCACAAAGCTCGTAGCGGTATAATTAGATTGTGAGCTCTTGTTAGTCCATGCCTTTAATCTGCTCTATTCACTGATTTACTCACTCGTTAATTCCTTCTCATGGCGGTTATACCCAAGAGCATTCCTAGCAAATGCTGCATAAGCAGCTCCTTATCTCTAGTGGATGGGGTGTTTGTGCTAATTACTATCAGTTAATGCCCAGATCCAGCCCTCGAGCAAGGCTAAGCCGAACAGTCTGGTCAATGGGCACAGTCATAGGCGTGTCAATCGAACAGGCTGATCCACTTATTGACACTCATGTGTGCGAGGTGATATCCTCCACACCTGGATACTTCTATACAAGCAGCAGCGCTGCCTTTCACTGAATTCCTAGCACCACGGAAGTTCTGGAACCGCCTGATAATATCTAGGAAGACACTGCAAAATATGACAAGTGCAGTCACATCATATGTCTTCATGGTATGAACCTGTTCCTGATGATGGAGATATTTGGGTAACCTAATGAGAAGTTGTGAATCCTGTTAATTATGCATTAATCTTGGCGCCTTAAGGGTGCTTCTTTGTTTCTGGGGTTCTTCTCGGTGGACAGTCCCTACTTGTCAGAAGGATCCTATAAAGCCAAGCATATTACAAAGAGTTCTCTGCTGGGGGAACATCTGAGAGGGAACCTGGAAGTAAAGATGCATTTACACAGCCCAAGAATTGGGCAGACTATTGGGAACGAACGTTCCTGCGAACGGTCGTTCCTGATAGTCTGGCCATGTAAATGTGCTGCCGATCACCCAATGAACAAACGAAAGGCTTGTTCATTAGGTGATCCTGTCTTTCATGCAGGCACCACTGATCGTGGCTCCTGGGCAGCAGATCGTTTGGTCTAAACTGCTGCTCGGGAGCCATGATTCTTTATGAGGATGACGGATCACTATAGCCACCCCTGTCCTCATACTGTGAAGGAGATCGCTTCATGTAATGCACGGCCTCCTTTACTGAACAAGAGGCCGACTGTCAGGAAGGAACACTTCCTTCCCCATCAGTCAACCCTTGTAAACCCAGCTTAAAGGGGTTATGTAACTGTGAGCCGGCGACGCTCTCGTCTCCATAGTAACAAGGGGGCGGAGAGTACCCGGCCGCGCGCGCCTCAGCGTGGCCGGCATCCTTCATCCCCTAGACAACGAGCAGGGGGTAACTGAGTGCCACCGGCTTTAGATCTTCTGGACATGAATCATATGACGCGACCCATCAATTAGACCTATTTAAATAGGTAACCTGCTGGCCACAGGTTGACTGTGATTGGTCTTATTACCTCACTAGCGTTCTCTGCATGTGTGACTTCGCTTGTTTGACTTCAGCTTGTATTTGACCTTGTGTTACCCCTTGTACTGACGCGATCTTTTGGCTCCTGACCTTGGCTTGTATTGACTTCGATTTGTATTACCCCTTTGTGCCTGTGTTACCTCCTGGCTCTTCACCCCGGCTTCCATTGGTTCCTGTTGCGGTACTTACCCAGCCTGGGAAACTTTGCACTTCTGTGTGTTCTGTCTTGTCTTTTGTTTTCTCCCCTTGTTGTTCCCTTCCTTTAGGCCCCTGCACGTACGTAAGCTAGGGACTGCTGCCCAGTTGTACCCCGTCGGTTAGGATGGACCGTGCAAGTAGGTAGGCATAGAGGAGTGGGTGAAGTTTAGGGCTGCACTTATCCCTACCTTTTCGTGACAGGTTATCCCATGAATAATGTAAAAAATAAAAATCGGACATCATATAGTCCATGACAATGCCTTTCTAAGAAAGCTAGAACCAGTCCTGCACCTCACATGGATCCAGAGATCTCCACATTCATTGCTCTGCTAGATTTATATCAAGCTGGCAGCTGAAGGGGAGTGTCTTTTCCACTGCCGCATTGTCTCCCTATCACAACCCAGGAGGCAGTCGAAAGATGAAACTGAGCATGTGCGGCCATCTCAGTGAGCAGGTTAAAGAGATAAGAAATTAAGTGGCCCTATAAAGTTATGTTTTACTGAATAACTCAGTAGCTATACAAAATTTTTAATTACATGCAATTACAAAAGTATTCAGATCCAGCTGCTGGTTTGAAAACTGTGGAATATTTTTCAGTGAGACAACCTCTTTAAGTAATCATTTTCCCTGCAGGTCCACCACAGGAAAAAGTAAGTATTACATGATCCATTCAAATAAATAAGTTGTCTGTGTCATGCAGGACAGGACAAGTCCTCCAGAGCAAGAGGTGCTCTTTATAATTACTCTTTACTCTGGCCAAGAGATGAGGATCGTAAACAAAGGATCCCATCTAATAGGGTGCATGGAAAGGGGTTTTCTGACTGGATGACCCCTTTAATGTTTATTTAAGTTATTGCTGCCTACATTGCAATAAAATTCAGATTTATGACCATTGCATGGATCTCATTGTCCTGCCTTAGGAGAGCTCCATTATCATTTACTTATCCAGGGTGTGGGAAGATTTGGGCAGCCCTTTGGTCTACAAAATGGTTCTTGAGATGTTTGCCCATTCGAAACCTATAGACATTGCAATAATAGAAGAAAACGTAAGGCAGCTCTCACCTGCAGTAGTAAAATCACCAGAGGTGCACGGATGCCATGAGGAAGGACCCATATTTCTCTGAGGTCTGAAACGCGTTGACTGCTATTTGTACACCTGTATGGATTTTAAACTTGCTGGATTAAAGTTTTTCATTTTTTCACCGGAGAGAGCTGGATTTTCTTCTTTTTCTTACTATAGACATTGCAATGTACCTGCTGGTTTATTTTGGTGCAGTCACCACCAGGTTCACTTTGGGAGGTGGGTGAAGTACAGATGAGAAATGTTTCTTACCTTGGTGCACATTGGTCAGCTAATAGGTGTGGGCACCAGTAGAGTTGTGTCACTTGGGAAGACTGTCTGGGGTCATCCTATGACTTTTCACCTATAGAAGCCTCATATGATGTCCTCCTAGTCATCTAAAGCACTTCCTACTCTAACGGGTGGAAAATCACTGACTTAGGAGGCCTCTAAGTCCTAATGACTGACTGAGCCGCTTCACTGTAATGAGCCACATCATTTACATAGACCGTGACCCTCAAGCCTCAATAACCTCTCTATTTGAAGATCAGTGATACAACAATATCTTAGGACAGAAAGCATCACATTGGCCATGAATGTAGTGCAGAGTTATTGTAGGTCAAGATGTCTGCGTGATCCAGCGGCCACCGTTTACATAGTGGAGTGGTTCAGCCGCTCGTGCCCGAGGTAATAAAAACCTCTTGTAGGAAGCAGAAGTCCTGACCTTGAGCTGGAGCCTAGTCACCTCTAAACAAGACCAGGACTTGTATATAGTAATTGCTTCAAGGATTTACAAAGCCTCTGGCCGGAGCCTGTACCAGCCTTATCGCCAAGTGCCCTGTTTATTTGGTTTCCCAGCAAACTTAAGAGAGTGCAGCTGTTCTTAAAGCTGTTTCCTTGTTTCTGCACTGTGCCCAAAGGCCGGCATCCTCGAGGTGGGGGGAGTAGATAAGGCCAACTGTGTCTGCGAATTGACTTATTAAACAGCCAGGCAGGAATTTGGTTTAATCATGTGGCTTTCCTTAGATAAACTGTTTTTCCAAGGCCATTACAGAGCCTGATACGTTATCCCAACAAATAGATTTCCCTCTCAGAACAGTGAAGCCCTTACTGCTGGGTAATCACTGCAAGCGGAGGAAGTAAGACGACACCCCCCACGTTATCCTCCGCAAATATACATTTGCGTTTCAGTTACAGTTTTCTTTTTAAGTTTATTTTAATGCTATTGTTTTTCCAAATACAAAGCCTAGAATATTGTGTTTTGGTCTTATGATCTGGTGTGTTACGGGCAAACTCCACATTAAACAAGTCAGCCGAGACCTATAGGACCTGGAGGAAAGGGGGTTAAATAAGATATTGGGTAACTTAGATATTATGTGCAGTTAGGTCTTAAAAAAAATAAAAAGTAGCATGAATTTTATATCCACCCATAAGGAGAAGGCTGGTTCTATAGGCTGTGTGTTATAATCTTCTCACTTCTTCCACCCCGTTCTGGCTCAGTTCACTTCTGATGGTTCGTCTTCAAGGAGAAAGAAAAGTTCTAGGTGGAATTATGTAGTACCATGACATAGAAATATGGTGAGGAAGAGCGGAGATATGACATGATCTTTCTGTCTAATGAAATAAAGAATGGTTGTGGAGACACAAAAACACAAACAAAAAACACTGCTTATGACTGTGTTCACACATTGTGGTATGGTGCACCATGGCCTTGTGCTCAGCCGTTCCTGTGTCTCCCAAAGAAGTGAATGGAGAGAGTTGAGTATGTGGAACACCTGCCACTAGAGATGAGCGAAGTTTACAAAACCTCAATTCGGTTGCCCGTCATTGAACCCCTCAAATGCTTAATCACTGATCAGAGATAAAATATTACAGCTTTCAGGGGTTAATAAGTTAAAAATAACTAAATAATACTAACCTCATCCATTTGGGCACGAAGAGGCAATGTCAGCCTGGCCAGCATGGTGACGTCATACGTGCATGAGATTTCGCGCAAGATCTTTAATCAAGATGGCCACGGCGGCCTCTTTGTGCTCAAATGCATGAAGTGAGTTTGATGTCTTTTTTTTTTTTACTTGCATTTAAAGCAAAATTGATTTGTTACCATGAAGCATGAGGGAATTCGGCTTCGTGGCAAATAGGATTTTGCCTGAAATTCAGATCGAAGTCCACTTCGGATACTACGATTCGCTCAAAACTACCTGCCACCTTTCCATTATTTCACCAGTTGGATGCAGTGGCCGGTGCCTGCCCTAGCAGGTGGGACAGGGGATGGGAGACTACCAGTCTAGAGATAGGATTGGAACCGGTATCTTTCGGACATGTTTTCCATATCCTGTGGATATGCCATAAATAATAACCCATTTCAACTAGGACCATTAGTAATTTGTTAAAGGTGTTTCCCACAATGTAAATGTGATGCCAGTCCTTGGATCCAACCTAACTCAAGAATGATGCCTGGTTTTCAGTTTCTGGGAAATGGCCACACTTGAGATCTCTGAATTTGTGAGGGTCCCAATGGGACTGTGTTGTAGGAAACCAGTATATGATATACTTAGTCCTTTTCCTATCAACTGCTTCCGTTCTGGACTGTAACTTCTATTGTAACGCGGTGATGATGATCGTCGCCCCTATCAGACTGTGTCATGATATAGTGAAGTGGTGTCTCAATGGAGCATCTTTAACAGAGATCATGGTATATTTGAAAGATTTTTGATTTTCTACATTGAGCACAGTAAAGAAGTTCGATGAAATTATGGACGAGCAGAATTTTGATATTGATGGTCTATCCTCAGGACAGGCCATAAATATCAGATTGGCGGGGTTGTGGCACTCCACACCCCCACCAGTCAGCTGTTTCGGAGTAGCTCTGGCGCTGGAACTACACAGCTCCTTCCATTGTATGGTGGACGGAGCTGGTTACAGCAGTATTCACTTCAACAGGAGCAGCACTTCTTACACAACGGACAGAGCTGTATTGTTCCATTGCTGGAGCTACAAAGCAACCGCTGATCATTGAGGGTTTGGTACGTCTGACCGCTGCCAATGTGATGGCCTGTCCTGAAGATGCTGGTCTACTGGAATTCTGCTGTGAATATACCGTATAGTATTACTGAAGATGTGTACACAGTCAGATGTCTCCGAAGCCTCCATGATCCAGAAGAAATGTTCTCCAGATTTTCTCCTGAAATCCTCCATTAGGCTGGTTTCACACGGGCGTTGCGGAAAAATGTGCGGGTGCGTTGCGGAAACACCCGCGATTTTTCCGCGCGAGTGCAAAACATTGTCATGCGTTTTGCACTCGCGTGAGAAAAATCGCGTATGTTTGGTACCCAAACCCGAACTTCTTCAAAGAAGTTCGGGCTTGGGATTGATGTTCTGTAGATTCTATTATTTTCCCTTATAACATGGTTATAAGGGAAAATAATAGCATTCTGAATACAGAATGCTTAGTATAATAGCGCTGGAAGGGTTAAAAAAATAATAAAAACGTTAACTCACCTTATCCCCATGATCGTGTAGTTCCCGGTCGGTCTGTTCTTTAGCTGTGGGCTTGGGCTGAATGACCTTTGGTGATGTCAGATCACATGCTCCAATCACATGGTCCATCACCATGGTGATGGAGCATGTGATCTGACATCACCACAGGTCCTTTAGTCCACAGCTAAAGAAGAGACCGACCGGGAACTAGGCGATCATGGGGATAAGGTGAGTTAACTTTTTTATTATTTTTAACCCTTCCAGCACTATTATACTAAGCATTCTGTAGTCAGAATGCTATTATTTTCCCTTATAACCATGTTATAAGGGAAAATAATACAGTGAATAGACTGTCACCTAGAACCCATGCGTGGAAATCGCACCGCATCCGCACTTGCTTGCGGATGCTTGCGATTTTCACGCAACCCCATTCATTTCTATGGGACCTGCGTTACGTGAAAAACGCAGAATATAGAACATGCTGCGATTTTCACGCAACGCATAAGTGTTGCGTGAAAATCACCGCTCATGTGCACAGCCCCATAGAAATGAATGGGTCAGGATTCAGTGCGGGTGCAATGCGTTCAACTCACGCATCGCACCCGCACGGAAATCTCGCCCGTGTGAAAGGGGCCTAACTGTAATGAGTGCTTTGACACATGACACTTTGTCTTCGGTTTCTCTTTGGATTTTGTCACATTTTACAAAGTGACTGTCAGATTAATGTGCGGAGTCTTGAGCCTGTGACTTATCTCCTACATCCAGCATTGTGCAGATTGAGCAGAATCAGCCCTGTTAATTACCGCCAGTGTTTTTTTTCAAGAGATTAATACATGATCAGGACGTCGTCCCTGTAACTACCCGTGTCAGTTTTATAGTAATTTAGTGTAAAACGTTTAAAACCGATTTGCCGAGTGCCGCCATAAAGTGATTCTGGAAGTGATATATTCTTCACATCCGCAAATAACTTTAATTGCATGTGAAATTCATTTCGCTCGATTGTTCTTCTCAAGTCTTTCACTTTCCAGTCCTCGTTTTTTGCAGGATGTTCTGTTGGAGCTGAAGATGGCCTTGATCAAAAAGCAGCAGATCTCCCCGATGTGTGATTTTAAAGCAGATCGGCGGCCCTTTAATTGATTGTTAAAGGTTGTTCGGGTTTTGTAAAATTAATTGCTGAACTGCTGGTTAACTGAAAAATCATTGAAGGCTGCACTTATTAAAGGGGTTATCTAATTCCTATAATAACCCCCAGAATGCCTGGGCCCCATACTTACCTGCTGCCCGGCACCCACGTCTCTGGATCCCTGCACGACCGCAGCTGCATCTCCCTGTCATGTGGATCAATAGCAGGCTGTGACAGTGACCAGGCTCCCTAGAATCACCCACGAACCTAGGGAGACTGGTCACCTTCGTGTCCTGCTAATGGCTTCTCCCACTCTTACAGGCACCACAACGTACAGTTACGTTGTGCTGTGTAATACAGCCAGGACCCAGTCTCAGTGACTGGGATCCGCAATGGTGCAGTTCCTGGTTATTTAACCCCTCAGATGCCACAGCCAGTTGTGACCACGACATCTAAGGCGGCTTTCCAGGGGAGTGATGTGCTCCTGCCGAGATCAAGGGAGCAGTTCGTTCTCTGTGGTAGTCTTGAGCCTGCTAGAGGCTACCAGGCTTATCACAGGCGTGCTATAAAGTCCATAGGAACATGATGAAACTCACTTAGGCTGCAATGGTAAGTCATTGCAGTCTATGGGAGAAGCGATAAGATGAGAGCATTTTCAAGTCCCATAGGGGGATGTAAAAAAGTGGGGGGAAAATTTTTTATATAAAAAAAATCTAAAAATTCAAATCTCCACCCCTTTCCCTAGCTACATAAAAAAATAAACAATAGAAAAATAAACATACCAGGTATCGCCATGTTCCAAAATGCCCAAACTTTTTCATGCATGGTGAAGGCCGTAATAGAAAAAAAAAAAAAAATCCAATCTTATCCCTTCAAATTAAAAAAAAATAAAACTAGATTGTGTCCAGAAAAGGTTAGTGTATATATTCAAACATCAGTGATCCGTGGGTCCGTAGTGCCACCAGGGAAACATTCACATGGTGGGCTCGTCAAAACCACAAGCACAGCACAGATGCCATCTGTGTCTGGTCCGTAGTTTTTGTGGACCTCTGGTAGGAGATGCTCTGGAAACTAATTTGCAGCCTCGCAGTGTAAGTGGAATACGGATGATACACAGACACACGGACCAAACAAAGATTCTTCATGGACATCTTCACGGAAGAACCATGACATCCTCTCATGGATGTCATCATGGACATGTGACCAAGACCTTGAGCTGACCATATTTTAGGTAGCTCTCAAGCAACAGCTATCTCTCCCGTCCCCTCATACACATGCATGCTCGGCTTGGACTTCATGAGGATTGAGGAATTAGCCACTACCAGACACCTCAGGTGGCAGCTCATGTTCCCGAGAACAAAAGGATCAACATGTTGAAATGCAGCTGTCAATTTCAGTGCTACTAGATGACCATCTAACGTATATGGACCTCTCTACTTTCCCAGGATGGCAGATAGCAGGCCCCATGCACATTAGATGGTGGGCTAGTTCTACTGAAATTGGTGGCTATTGGGAGCCCACACAAGTAGAATTTTAGCCACATCGCCGAAGACATCCAACATAGTCCATGGACAAATATTTTTCTGTTTCTAGGGTGAAACAGAAAAGTCTTTCTAATCTCAGAAATCTTTTTTCTTTTAAAGGGCTGTGGTTTAGATTAGCTCTAAAGTAAATGGGCAGAGTTGGGGACACAGGGAAGGTCCGATCAAAATAAAAGCAGTTCTAGCAGAATTTACAGAGAAAAGGGGCCCTATGGACAAAAAGAAAATGCTACTGTCCTCCTGATTCTGGTTCAGGCCACTCCCTTCCCCACCTCAGAACAGAGAAGAATTAGTGGTTTTGAACTGAGATTGATAAGAGGCATAGACAATCACTGTAACATCCAGTCTGGAGGAACGAAGTCATGTAGGAAGGGTTATAACATAACTCAGTGCAATGAAAGCTCTCAGATATGCAGAGGACACATTCAGGTGGAGCTGATCCACAATGGGCTTATTGTATGTGGCCCTCATGGCCTTGCTCTTCACACAAGTAGTAGTCATACAGGCCCAGCTTATTGGATCCAAGCTTCACTGCTCCAGTTTTGGAGAGAGGTTTCATGCTGTTTCACTTTTAAACAGAACGATCCTGTATGGCGCCAGAACCTTAAATCGTACTGTCTATAATGGGCTTTTCCATCCATAACTAAGCAGGATGAGGACATTGTGAATGGATGTCATTTACTAACACTGAAGCTATGGATAAGTTGAAGAGCGTACGACCCTTGACCAGGAAGGTCAACCCTAATCCAGCAATTTAGAGATGGACCCATTGTTGCCTAGTTTTCTGAAGTCTCTTGCTAATGACGTACCGTGGAGCCAAGACCCTTTTAGTCTATATATCCTCTCCCCACTCCCAAACAGAACAATATAAAGACTCCTTACCAGAATTGGTGGCACTAAACGTGTTCCACAATGTTCACTAGAAGACCACTTGTCAATGCAAAATGATATACACAGTACTTCTGTTCATGTTCAGATGCTTAAAAGGGTTGTCCAGGACTCTAGAAACATGGCGGATTTCTACCAAAAGAATGCCACATATGACTACATGTTGTGTATGGTGTTTACTTCAGTTGAGCTGATCGGCAGTACCGCACACAACCTGTGGACCAGTCTAGTGCTGTTTTTGGAGCTATGCTTTCTATTCTTGGAAGTCCCTTTAAGGTTCCCAGACCATTAGTGAATCTATGCTATATTTGCCAGATGCAGTGCCTTGAAAAAGTATTCATACCCCTTGAACTTTTCCATTTTTTTTTTATATTATACTCTGTATCAGTCATGTTCCACATATACTACTGTACATGTACACTAACCTGTCCAGTGTGTTCCTTGGTTTCCATGATGCTGTTTGATTGCTAATGTTCTGTAACAAACCTCTGAGGCCTTCACAGAACAGCTGGAGCTATACTGAGAATAAATTACACACAGGTGGACTCTATTTACTAGTGAGGTGACTTCTGAAGGCAGTAGGTCACACTGGATGTTATTTAGGTGTATCAGAGTCCAGTTGGCTAAATACAAATGCACGCCACAATTTCCAGATTTACATTTATTAAAATTAATTTTATTTTCAAAGTAGTTTGTGTTGGTCTATTACATAAAATCCCAATAAAATACATTTAAGTTTGTTGGTGTAAAATGAAAAAATTGTGGAAAAGTTCAAGGCGTTCAGGGCACTGTACCTAGGAAATATTAATAAAGTGGTACTTATCAGGGGCCTTTCTCTTTCACCTATCAACACATAATGCCATACATTAACAGCATTAGCACGTAGGGGCTGTATGGAGCAAGCTCATGGCGCTGTATAATACACTAGCCACTCGCCGGCAGTGACCGGAATCAGCGTTGATGCAGATTCCAGTAATTTAACCCCTCACATGCCACTGTCAATTAAGACTCTGGCATCTGTGGGGTTAGACAGAGTGAGGGGGCTTGATCGGGGCCTTGTGAACATTCCTGGGCATGTCATGGCTAGCTGCCTGAAAAGCCGTGCCCATGGCATGGCTTGGCAGGCAGGATCCCATAGACTGCAGTTGTATTCTATTGCAGTCTATGGGACAGGTGATGAGAACATTGCATGTTCATGTCCCCTAAGGGGAATAAAAAGTACAGTGTTAAAAGTAAAAAACTATAAAAATAAATAAAATCAACCCCCTTTCCGCATATTACATATAAAGATAAATATAAAAAAAACAGGTATCGCCATGTGCTAAAATGTCTGAACTATTAAAATATTTTTTTCTGCGTGGTGAACGCCATAACGGAAAAAAACTAAATGTACAAGTTACAATTTTTAACAGCCTTGTCCCCCCAAAAGTTTGAATAAAAAGTGTTTAAAAACGCATTTGTATCCCACAATGGAACCTATAAAAACTACAATTCGCCCTGCAAAAAACAAGCCCTCATACAGTAGACAAAGTTACAGGAGTCAGATGCAAAGAAAATGTTTATTTTTTCTAAAGTTTTTTAAGTATACAAATTTGATATAGCTATAACCCATACTTACCTGCAGAAAAAGGGTGTCATATGCCGTAATATCAAAACCGAAAAAAACGTAAAAAAAAAATTTTTTTACTACACAATTATTTTTTTTCTCGTTTTTCATTACAAGAAAAATAGGCCCTCATAAATGCATGAAAAAGTTGTGGCTTTTGGAGGTAGAAAGGAAAAAATCTAAACGAAATTGGACGAGTTAAGGGGTTAAGTATTTGGGTAAAAAACTAGAAATGCCATATTTATTCCTTATCGATATGGCCGCAGTCCTGTCTCAGGAGTGTAGTTCCGGTGTAATGGACTTTGGAATCAGATTTGTACGGCCATTTGATTATCAGCCTGTGCATGTGTTTCTCGCCAGCTTCAGAGCCCCCCAGCTGACCAGCACAGATCAAAACCAGGCCCGTTTGGAGGCGATAAGATAATGCCAGATGTGGCATTTTAATTAGCACGATTTGCTAAACACTGGCTTAATTAAATGCAACTTGATAAGCACGCTAATCTCCGTACATGTCTTTTCCAGCTGTTTCTGCTTCTACCCAGTCCTATCCCCAAAGCTAATTATGCACGGGATTAGGGAACCGCGCAACAATCCATGAACCTGTCCGAGGTCGTTTCACCAGATTTCCTGAAACGCAAGTCACGGCTCTGCAAGGGACAACTGTCCATTCTTAAGGAGAAGAAGCTCTGGAGAAATGGAGAGGCTCAGAACATGTGTGGCCGGATAATGTAATTGTCACTTCGCTTACCTTAGGACCCGTGTGCACAGCAGAGAGCCTGTCCGGCGGCACACAGCGTCGCACCAGTTCCATATTACGTGCCCAGCTAGAGCTAAAGTTTTCTCTACATGTTCACCAATTTCTTAATATCCCTCTATTTTATCAGCAGAAACCTTCGCTTTAACAGAGCACACCAGGTCAGAGGCCTCCCTATGGTGTATTCCCGCTTATCTAGCTGAAAATTAATTTGGATTTTGCTGGCCGTTCCATAATGCGTCATTGTAAATTCACCTAATATTATAAGGATCTCCACTTGAATTTGTGGCAGTGGGCAGCAAATGGGCTTAAGAAACATAAAAGTGCTTGATCCCCTGCCGCCATCTTTTTGACGGTGCCCGAGCCCCTGCTGCGCTCTACTTCCTGCTCCTGTTATTGACTGCACAGCATTCTCAGCCATTTCCTTCTGTGTTGGGATTGGAGCAGGAAGTGGAGCGCAACAAGTGCCTGGATACCTTGAGGTGAGGGGGAGTAGCACTTTAACTTTTTAAATCATTTGCAGCACACTGCACTTTTTTTTTTAAACTAGAAAACCTCTTTAACACCTTACAAACCGAGCCAGTTATGGCCATAAAGTCTATGGACACCTCTGAAATGGAAGATATAATCTATACATATGAGTAAAAAAAAAAAAAAAAAGTGGCACTAAGTTTCATTCTGCAATCTCCATTCCATTATTAATTTTCATCTCATATTCAGTTTGTAAGTTGCACCTGATTTCATACTTTTCTCATGTGGACATGTTCCTCCCAGGAATACATGCTGGATCTGTGTGTCTAGGATGCTTTTGTCTTCCCTTGTATACAGCCTTGTATGTGCTTTCCTCCCTATCTACAGCCTATGTGTTCAGTCCTCCTTGTATTCTTTTCCCCTTTTGATCTTCCATGTACGGTACAACCTCCTACCCCTCCCTGCTGCTATCTCCAACACTGAGAAAAGGGAGGTGGAGAGGAGAGAGAGTTGACAGAAACAGAGCAAAAGCTGGATTTTTGGCAAATTCACCAGTGAAGGACTTACACAGACTTTATTTTTAATGAAGACTTCTAGATTTTTAGAAAATCACTTACATTTGTATTTAGGAAGCAAATGAACAATAAAAAATATAAATCACAAAGCTGTCAATACCATTTATAGACCATATTACTTTTTTCAATTTTTGCTTCACAGCATTCCTTTGGCCCAAACTTTTTTTTATTTTTGTCTGTATAGCTGCAAGGCTTCATTTTGTTATGGAGCGACTTGCAGATTTTATAAATTATTTTGCGGTGCATATAATTTCATGTTTTATTTGTATTTATATTTTAGAGTGGTGGAATGCATGAAAATTGCAATTCCACCATTGTGTTTTTTCTTTTCGCTTACAGCGTTTACCATAATTGGCAAAATAACTTTATGGTGTGTTATTATGAGTTCAGACATACTTATAACGGCGCCGGATGTTCACCAGACCACAAAACTGGACTTCACTTAAAGCAGTCGCCTTTGCCAAGTACTAACAGTGTCTGTTGATTCTCAGATACCCTCAACTGCCTGGACCAGCTATCACTGACTGGTTTACGCTCCAGAGTAGCCCCTGGCAACTACCGTCGGTCAAGGGCTCTGGTGAAATCCGGGTAGTCACTTAGTAACGCCCCTCTGTAGTATTGCTAGTCAGTGGCACAGTGGTGCCGCAACCGCTGTTCCGTGATACTCTGAATTCAAGACATCCAAGACAATACAACAACACATTTCTAAACACGGCAAATAAAGATAGTGGAACTACAGGTCCCAGAACACAAAGAAAACTCACCAGGCTAGAACAATATACAAATGCAAGGGACTAAGAATCTGGTAGGAAATTTGCATACTGTAGCATCTGGTTTTCCTAGCAACTAGAATGGAATAAGGTCTGGATAGATAAAGACTCAGCAATCAACAACTCCAACCTAATTAACATAGCCAAGCTAGGCAGTAAACAAACCCAGATTCAGATGTGAGGCAGCTGCATAACTGCACAAATAAAGTTATTAACCCATTAAGTGTCCATTAAGCAATACATGCTATCAGGTGTGGATTGGGAACTTAAAGTGGCCCTATAAAAAAAAAACTAAAAGTGGTCCCATGTTGTAGGCAGGGCTAAATTGATAGAAGACAGGGCAACATAAATAGGCAGGGAACACAGAAGTAGACAGGACCTGCAATACCATAGTGTAGCACAAAGTACCGCCGCAGCAGAATCAAATACCACAGTGCAGCACAAAAAACTGCTGCCCTCTTCACAGTATTCAACTGTCTCATGGTCCTTAGGATGGTAATACAGTTGAGTTCAGGAGGGCAACCGTCATGTAACTGCCCGGCGGCCATCGGAAGTGCTTTGGTGGCCCCCTGGGCACCGGGCCACAGGGAAATTTCCCGGTAGGGTCTATGGCCAATCTGCCCCTGCATGCTATTTCACAGCAAAAAAGAAATTGCAGCATATTCGCCACATGTGGACCCTATAGTTTTTTATTATATCCCAGTCTTTTACTGGATGTACTGTAGAGATGCTCATTCTGAAAGACACAGGACTAGGGATGAGCAAATCCGTGGAAGTTTGGGATTCGCCGGGTTCGGCCGAACTTCAGGTCAAAGTTCAGGTTCGGGACCCGAACTTGACCGTGAGCCTGAACCCCATTTAAGTCAATTGGGACCTGAACCTCACTTTATTATTTTCCGTTATAACATGGTTATATCGGATAATAATAGCATTCTTAAGACAAAACAATATAACCATTTAGGGGTTAAAAACAAAACAACTCACCTCATCCACTTGATCGTTCTGCAGCAGCTTCTTCTATCTTCATTGAGCAGGACCTGCCAAAGGACCTGCGATATGCGTGATGACGTCACCACGTGGGAGAGCGAGGTGATGTCATCCCACACATCACAGGTCTTGTTCAGTGAAGATAGAAGAAGCTGCTGCAGCACGTTCAAGTGGGTGAGGTGAGTCGTTTTTTGTTTGTTTGGTTTTAACCCCTAAATGGCCATATTGTTTTGCATTCTGTCCTAAGATGCTATTATTTTCCGATATAACCATGCTATAACGGAAAATAATAAAATCCACTGAACCCGAAAAAGTGAAAAAATCCGGATTCCCGAACTCGCAAAGTTCAAAACGAATCCTTACACAGGAAACAACATTTAATATCTTTATCACTAGAAAACCCTCTGCCGCAAAGTGTCTTGTGCTGCACTGTAAAGTGTTTACCGTAAGAAACAATATGTTATTCCACTTGTAGAGAACAAGCAGCCGGTGGATAAGTGCAGGAAAATGTCCAGGAATTCTTCTAATTTGTCCCACAATTAGCTCAACCTCTGCCCTCTCATTACACATAAACGTCCATCTCTTTAGCCAGCACCTTAAACAGGGATTCTAATGGCCTGGAAATGGCCGTAGGCCTGAAAATAGACAGATAATGGCAAGGTTTACTGTCAATTACTGATCTCAGCTAATCCTGTAGAGCACATAAAGACTAGAGGCGGCTTGTAAGCCCATCATTTTACAAGATTCCTCATAATTTTGAATTTTAAAGCCAGTTTGTCAAGTCAGAAAAAGAGAACAATGAAATAGCAAACACAAACCTACAGTAAACACATTCAAAGTCAGTACCGCTGCCTAACGCTTTTTGAATGTGATCTAATGGTCTCCATACATATGATCCTCTACATAGCAGCAGTATTATAGCAGTTATATTCTTGTACATAGGAGCAGTATTATAGCAGTTATATTCTTGTACATAGGAGCAGTATTATAGTAGTTATATTCTTGTACATAGGAGGCAGTATTATAGTAGTTATATTCTTGTACATAGGAGCAGTATTATAGTAGTTATATTCTTGTACATAGGAGCAGTATTATAGTAGTTATATTCTTGTACATAGGAGGCAGTATTATAGTAGTTATATTCTTGTACATAGGAGGCAGTATTATAGTAGTTATATTCTTGTACATAGGAGGCAGTATTATAGTAGTTATATTCTTGTACATAGGGCAGTATTATAGTAGTTATATTCTTGTACATAGGAGCAGTATTATAGTAGTTATATTCTTGTACATAGGAGGCAGTATTATAGTAGTTATATTCTTGTACATAGGAGCAGTATTATAGTAGTTATATTCTTGTACATAGGAGCAGTATTATAGTAGTTATATTCTTGTACATAGGAGCAGTATTATAGTAGTTATATTCTTGCACATAGGAGGCAGTATTATAGTAGTTATATTCTTGTACATAGGAGCAGTATTATAGTAGTTATATTCTTGTACATAGGAGCAGTATTATAGTAGTTATATTCTTGTACATAGGAGGCAGTATTATAGTAGTTATATTCTTGTACATAGGAGGCAGTATTATAGCAGTTATATTCTCGTACATAGGAGGCAGTATTATAGTAGTTATATTCTTGTACATAGGAACAGTATTATAGCAGTTATATCCTTGTACATAGGAGCAGTATTATAGTAGTTATATTCTTGTACATAGGAGGCAATTTTTATTGTGAAAACAAACAAACAAACAAAAATACAATAAAAATACATTCTTACAATACAAAACCCAAAAAATAACAGGCATTGTACACACAATGACTACTCGGCTAGAATGCCTATAGAATTATATTAAACTGATAAAGTCCACATTTGCTGGGGAGGAAAAAGAAGAGGGGGGGGGGGGGACAAAACAAACACAAAATAACATATTTTCTGTTTTAAACCAAAGACACATTCCTCCATAATTTCCTATTATTCGGGTTACTCCTTATCTCTAATGACTTAACCCACTGGAGCTCAGACATTATTTGGTTTACGGCTGTGGTGTGGTGGAATGGCTCATTGTGTATAGACACGCGGGTTCTCATGTGCCAATGGTAGTATTTTATGACAGAAATGATCAGGTACATTGTCCCCCTGTCTACATTACTATTTCTGGATGGAACAGCATAGATGATGTCAGGATAAGTCAGGGACTGCAGTAATGGGATGTTTAGCTTTTGTGACACCTCTTCCCATATTCTCCTCCCACCCCTACAGTCAGATATGAAGTGCTCCATCGTCTCCTCCTGCTGACAACCGAGAGGACAGTTCCTATCTGAAACACTTAAAAATTTCAGGTTACCCCTAACAAATAGCTTTCCATGTAATGACAACCAAGCTATGTCAAAGAATTTGGCGGGGAGACGTTTCCCATTGAGGAGCTTCAGACTTTCTTGTAAAGTGCTAGTCACACAATCCCTCAAGACTAGTGGAGAACAAAAGAAAGCCCTACAGATCCTCACATATAGATCTTTCCTTGGCTTACCCTCAATGTAGGACTTCTCTATCTTCCACCTTCTCACACACTTCAGCCCATAGTCCAGGTACTGGGGGAGGTAGTCACTCGTCCATCGACCCCTCTTGAGACTGCCGCCTCGCACCCA
Organism: Bufo gargarizans; assembly: GCF_014858855.1. Taxonomy (NCBI): domain Eukaryota; kingdom Metazoa; phylum Chordata; class Amphibia; order Anura; family Bufonidae; genus Bufo; species Bufo gargarizans. The sequence goes on along the minus strand of NC_058085.1, from coordinate 38,628,627 downwards.
AGATTCTGCAAAAGGCAATATCCAGTCCCTGACACTGTTCACCCACAGGGAGCTGTTCTCTGAGTCCAGGCAACCAAAATTAACTTTTAGAAACATGGAGTCAAAGAACACCCTTGGATTCAGCATATCCAACCCACCCTCTCTCCTCTGTAGGTAGGTGATCCCTCTTTTTATCAGGTTCAACCTGTTCCCCCACAACAGTTGGAAGAACAGGCTAAAGAGCCTAGCGGAGAAAGATTCCGGCAAAGGAAAAACGACAGAGACATACAAGAAGACAGGGACCAGGTAAGTCTTCAACATTTTAACCCTTTCTCTATAGGTCAGCCTCCAGTTCTTCCATCGCTGAACCTTTGCATTTCCGGCTTCCAACTTCTCTTCCCAATTTAGTTTGCCGTTATCATCCCTCCCAAATTTGACCCCTAGGATTTTAATATAGGTGGAGGCTCTCACAAATTGTGGCAGATCAAAATCTGGATCACTGTCTGATATCCAAAGAGCTTGACTCTTCTCAAGGTTGACCAGAGACCCTGAGGCCTCCGAGTAACTTCTGATGGCTGCAGACAACATCTCCACCTCACGAGGCTCAGATATCACTACAGTCACATCATCCGCATAGGCAACAACACTCAGGGGCAGGCAATGGGGGACCGGCACCCCCTGAAAACTACACTCCTGCAGTGACCTCAGGAATGGGTCTAGGGCAAATACATACAGCAGTGGACTCAGTGGGCAACCTTGTCTCACCCCTGCCTCAACCCTGAAGGTATCACCCTGCCAACCATTGACCAGAGGAAAGCTCTCAGCCTCGCAATACAAAGTCTTCAGCCAATCGATGAATTGCCCCGGAATACCGTACTTTGACAAAGTGGCCCATAGATACTCATGATCTACTCTGTCAAAGGCTTTAGCCTGGTCAAGACTCACGACATATCTCCCACACCTCAGAGCTTTACATCTCTCAAACATCTCCCTTATCGAGAGGACTGCTCCAGAGATGTTCCGCCCTTTTACTGTGCCGAACTGACAGCCTGCCAACAGTGCTGAGGACAGACAAACTAATCTAGAAAACAGAATTTTTGCCAGAATCTTTCTGTCGACATTCAAGAGGGCAATCGGCCTCCAGTTCTTGATGTCACTCGGCTCTTTACCTTTGGACAGCAGAATCAGCGAGGACACTCTCATGGATGGAGGCATCAGGTGACTTTCTAAACAATTTGTATATACATCCACGAGGATTGGGGCCAAGAGGTCTCTGAATGTCTTATAGAATTCTGCTGTTATCCCATCTGGACCTGGTGCCTTCTTCAGATGTAACTTATCAATGGCCTCTTTAACCTCCGCCACCGTCAAATCTGCTGTCAAAGGAGAAAAGTCCAAATCATTAGTATCAGGGAGCGGAGTTGCCTCCAAGAATTGGGTCATCTTGTCACTATCCAAAACCTTCCTCTGAAACAAGTCAGCATAGTAAGATCTCACCACCCCCAGGATACCCTCCCGAGATTCTTGCAAAACACCCTGGGGGTCAGTGAGACCGGTGACAGATTTATTTGCCACTCGCTCCCGGCAATTCTCAAAGGGATCAGGAGACCCTAAGGTCCCATAATCCCGTTCAAGAACCAGGGAGGTATACCTGCTGTACTGATACTGCCTCATCTCAGATTTCAGCCGGTCAATCCTTTGTTGGTCACCCCCTCCCGCCGAATAGAGTGACTCCAATTCTTTCCGCAGCTTGAGATACTGGCCATACTTACACTTCCCCTTTATAACTGACAGTCTCTTTAAGAGGGATCTGATCTCATCCTTGACATCCTCCCACCAGTCGGCCATATTGCCATAAAAGTCCACTCTCTCTAGCTGACTCTGTATAAGAGAGTGAACATGACTCTGAACCGAAGGGTCTTCTAATAGACTGGAATTAAGTCTCCATAACCCTCTACCTGTCCCAGAACACTTTGTGACACCCAAACAGAAATATAAGGCCAGATGGTCTGAATAAGGGACGATCTTCTCATCTTTCTCACCAATGGTCTCTGTAGGACTCACCAGAGCTAAATCTATCCGACTTCTTCTTTCACCACAAAAATAAGTAAATTTTGGTTTACGACCACCCTGCACAAACACATCTGACAACCCGGCCTGCTGAATGATTCTGTTTAGAACCTTGGAGTCTCTGGTAAGAGGCCTATTAGAGGTCCTGTCACTAGATGCCCTGGCGGCATTAAAATCTCCAGCCATGATGATAGGGATAGATGTGAAGAGATATGGCTTCACTTCATTATAAAGGTTAATCCTTTCAGTTACTGTCTGCGAACCATAGATATTGATGAGACGGAGCCTCCTACCCCGAATAGTAACTTCCAGAATTAGGCACCTTCCCATCAATACCTCTGTCAACCTATGTATAGTTACATCATTGGTGTTAAAGAGGATAGAGACCCCGGCACTTGGTTCTACAGCCAGTGACCAAAAGGATGGACCAGACCGCCATTCACGCTCGGCTTCCCGTAAGAGTCCTAACGTATTTAAACGTGTCTCTTGTATGAAGAATACATCAGCATCAAGAGACCTTAGATGTTCATAAACCGCATGCCTGGTCCTCCTCACTCTGACACTGTTCACATTACTGGAGAACACTTTAAGGTTGAAGTCAGCCATCAAAGCAAAGCACAAGTAGCAGAGATATTACCCCCATCATCATAGATCTGAGTCTGAGTCCACCTGCCGACCACCTGTCTCCATGTCTGATTCGGACAGACGTTTAGCTCGCGGGGGTTTCCTTTTTGTGGGGGGGTCGCCCTCCTGGTCCTCATTAAATTCATCTACCACTCTCTTTAACTCTCTCTCCATCTCTTCCTCAGCGTCTGACTCTGATAGGACACCGTACCTATTTGTTATGGTCATGACACCTGACCCGGGGTCTACTTTCTTTTTGGAAGGTTTTTGGACAGTGGTCCATTCCCCCTCAGGCTTACGGCTGGTTTTGTCCTTCTTCCGTCTTTTCTGTGGATTTATTGATGCTGGGGCAGAAGACGACGTGCCCACAACCTGCTCAGTGACCTCCCCGTTCCCCTCAGTGGCTCCTGGCTGGGACTGGTCAGGCACTATGTCACCTATATTGTCACCCATATTGTGCTGAGGCTCGGGCGGTGTCACTGCTGACCCTGACAACAACATCTCCTCCTCTAGGTCATCTGCCCCTTCCAGCAAGTCCTCATCAGGGAAGTCCTTACAAACATTATGCCAGGCGTCTGGACAGTCCCTGTGGGAGTGACCGATCCTACCACAGAGGTTGCACCGGATGTTCTGGCAGGTGGCGCTGACATGGCCGATCTCCCCGCATAAATTACATTTTACCAGGGTGCACACACTCGCAATATGACCGGCCTTTCCGCATTTAAAACATTTTCTAGGCTGACCCGCATAGAAGCATACCCCTTTCTCCCGGCCAATAAAGAATGAGTTGGGCAGATGTTGGGTAATGTTGTTAACCTGCTGTAACTTTACCAGGACCTTGCACCCCCCAGTCCATATGTCATCCTCGTCCCTGGTCTTGGTCAGATCTGACATTAGGTCACAGTGTCTTTTTAGCCAGACAACAATATCCTGGTATGGTACCGACTCGTTCCAGAATATTATGGTGACGCTTGCTGTGTCTGGTCTAGAGATGGGGATGAGGCTGAACTTATTCCAGCCATCAGCATCTCTCACCCGGGAGAAATGAGCCCAGAAGCGGTCCAGGTCAGACATGAGTTTAAAGCTGACGTCATACCCCTGCCTGTCAGGAAGGTTTATCACTGCCAGGATGTTAGATGGCAGGAAACCCATTTGGTGGCACAGAAGTTCACGGACCACAAACCTCCTGTCAGGCAACTCCTCCTTGGCCCCTCTATGTCTGAACCTGACCACGTTCCTCCTCTTAAAAGCCTGACCTGTATAGTTCACATTAGATGTGAAGGATGGTGACCCACGGCTCCAGGCATTACCAGAGGAGACACCACCAGTTCCACCCTCCTGCTGAACTTGGGGACACTGTGGTGGCTGCTGACCACCTGCACTATGGGGGTCTGACACTTCTGGTGTAACTAAAGGGGGGAAGTGCAGTGCATCAGACTGTACAGCCCCCTCCCCACCATCATCCTTAATACTCTGCGGGTCACAAGCCTCTGAAGGCTGACCCAATGGTGGACCCGAGTCTAGAGATGACCCCAAATCCCACACAGACTGTGAAGCACTCCCCTCTGCAGAAACATCATCAGTAACATCACATGCAGTCATATCAATGCAGTCACTGGCAGTATGATCCTGCTGTACAGAGCCCCGACAGTCCTGCTGAGCCATGACCTGCGAGCTCTCTGCTGCACCGCTGCCTTCAGGCGAGAGTCCACAGTCCTGCTGCTCTCTACTGCCCCCCAGGACTTGTGGTGACTGCACTGCTACTGCAGAGTTACCTTCTGGTTTCAGTCCACAGTCCTGCTGCTCTCTACTGCCCCCCAGCGCTTGTGGTGACTGCACTGCTACTGCAGAGTTACCTTCTGGTTGGAGTCCATAGTCCTGCTTCACAGTACAAACTGCTGGAACTTGTGGTACCTTTTGAGGAGTCTCTGCAGGTCTTTGCTGGTGCTGGACACTTTCTTCCACTTCTCTGTACAAATTCCCTTTCTCAAAAGGGAAGCTGGCTGGTCTGAGGACTGGTCTTGCACAGGCCTGCTGGGTGTCATCTGGACAGGTTAGAGACCTGGGTTTAGATGGAGATGGTTCTGGCGCAGGTCTTTCCTCATGTCCCTCATGTCTTTGCTGGTTCCTGAAGGATTCAGCGACTGGTCCCATCTGCTCCAGTACAGCCTCCATGTCCTGCACAGTGTCAGCGAGCTGCACAGCGAGGGAGCTCAGCTTCTTGTCGTGAACAGCCTGATTGTTGGGGTTTGCTGCCTTTAGCTTATAGACACAATCTATCTGTTTCTGCAGCTGTAGTTTAGTCTTTTTTAAAGTCTCTAGTCTCTTGACCAGAGCTGGGATCCGCTCGGCCAGACATAGTTCTGGTGCACGCTGAGTATTGGGGGGCTGTGTCGGCAGTGTACTCACAGAATGGCTCCTTACAGGCGTCCCTCTGCTTGGTCCTTGCACTGGGCTTGGTGCAGCCGTGGTCACTGCTGCGAGGTCACTATCTCCAGATTGGTGACTGGGCCCCTGGTTCTTCCCAGTGACCGCACTTGTGGCCCCATGAAGCCTTCCTGCAGTACTCCCTCTGGTCTCATCTGTCGTGTTGGCGACTTTTGCGCTGTTCCCACTTCCATAACGTGTGCGGTCAGACCGCATCAGGACAGACTGTTGCAGATTCTCCTGCATGGTCTGCTTCTCCAGGGATGTTCTCCTCTGTCTGACTGCGGGTGGGGTGGATTGCACACCTGCAGCAATGCTCTTACTCAGGATTGTTTCCTTCTTTACTTCCAACATTTTCTTTTCTTCTTTGCTTCCTGCTGCACTGGGACTGGCAGCACTCGGAACATTCCTTCCTTCCAAAGAAACTTTTGGATAATTATCCATGGTGTGAGAGGTCTGGGAATTGTTTCCCAGAATAGGCCTTGAAGCCTGGGCCTTGCTTGGGGAGCATTCCCACCCAGAGTGGCCCCGCCCTGGGCTTTCTCCAGACATCCAAAGCCTCAGGAGAGCTACTGACACACGTCCTCACAGCTAGGAGGCAGTATTATAGTAGTTATATTCTTGTACATAGGAGGCAGTATTATAGTAGTTATATTCTTGTACATAGAAGCAGTATTATAGTAGTTATATTCTTGTACATAGGAGCAGTATTATAGTAGTTATATTCTTGTACATAGGAGGCAGTATTATAGTAGTTATATTCTTGTACATAGGAGCAGTATTATAGTAGTTATATTCTTGTACATAGGAGCAGTATTATAGTAGTTATATTCTTGTACATAGGAGCAGTATTATAGTAGTTATATTCTTGTACATAGGAGGCAGTATTATAGTAGTTATATTCTTGTACATAGGAGCAGTATTATAGTAGTTATATTCTTGTACATAGGAGCAGTATTATAGTAGTTATATTCTTGTACATAGGAGGCAGTATTATAGTAGTTATATTCTTGTACATAGGAGCAGTATTATAGTAGTTATATTCTTGTACATAGGAGCAGTATTATAGTAGTTATATTCTTGTACATAGGAGGCAGTATTATAGTAGTTATATTCTTGTACATAGGAGGCAGTATTATAGCAGTTATATTCTCGTACATAGGAGGCAGTATTATAGTAGTTATATTCTTGTACATAGGAGCAGTATTATAGCAGTTATATCCTTGTACATAGGAGCAGTATTATAGTAGTTATATTCTTGTACATAGGAGGCAGTATTTTAGTAGTTATATTCTTGTACATAGGAGCAGTATTATAGTAGTTATATTCTTGTACATAGTAGGCAGTATAATAGCAGTTATATTCTTGTACATAGGAGGCAGTATTATAGCAGTTATATTCTTGTACATAGGAGGCAGTATTATAGTAGTTATATTCTTGTACATAGGAGGCAGTATTATAGTAATTATATTCTTGTACATAGGAGGCAGTATTATAGTAATTATATTCTTGTGCATAGGAGCAGTATTATAGCAGTTATATTCTTGTACATAGGAGCAGTATTATAGTAGTTATATTCTTGTACATAGGAGCAGTATTATAGTAGTTATATTCTTGTACATAGGAGCAGTATTATAGTAGTTATATTCTTGTACATAGGAGGCAGTATTATAGTAGTTATATTCTTGTACATAGGAGCAGTATTATAGTAGTTATATTCTCGTACATAGGAGGCAGTATTATAGCAGTTATATTCTCGTACATAGGAGGCAGTATTATAGTAGTTATATTCTTGTACATAGGAGCAGTATTATAGCAGTTATATCCTTGTACATAGGAGCAGTATTATAGTAGTTATATTCTTGTACATAGGAGGCAGTATTTTAGTAGTTATATTCTTGTACATAGGAGCAGTATTATAGTAGTTATATTCTTGTACATAGTAGGCAGTATAATAGTAGTTATATTCTTGTACATAGGAGGCAGTATTATAGCAGTTATATTCTTGTACATAGGAGGCAGTATTATAGTAGTTATATTCTTGTACATAGGAGGCAGTATTATAGTAATTATATTCTTGTGCATAGGAGCAGTATTATAGCAGTTATATTCTTGTACATAGGAGCAGTATTATAGTAGTTATATTCTTGTACATAGGAGGCAGTATTATAGTAGTTATATTCTTGTACATAGGAACAGTATTATAGTAGTTATATTCTTGTACATAGGAGCAGTATTATAGTAGTTATATTCTTGTACATAGGAGGCAGTATTATAGCAGTTATATTCTTGTACATAGGAGGCAGTATTATAGTAGTTATATTCTTGTACATAGGAGGCAGTATTATAGTAATTATATTCTTGTACATAGGAGGCAGTATTATAGCAGTTATATTCTTGTACATAGGAGCAGTATTATAGTAGTTATATTTTTGTACATAGGAGCAGTATTATAGTAGTTATATTCTTTTACATAGGAGGCAGTATTATAGTAATTATATTCTTGTACATAGGAGGCAGTATTATAGTAGTTATATTCTTGTACATAGGAGGCAGTATTATAGTAGTTATATTCTTGTACATAGGAGGCAGTATTATAGTAGTTATATTCTTGTAAATAGGAGCAGTATTATAGTGGTTATATTCTTGTACATAGGAGCAGTATTATAGTAGTTATATTCTTGTACATAGGAGGCAGTATTATAGTAGTTATATTCTTGTACATAGGAGCAGTATTATAGTAGTTATATTCTTGCACATAGGAGCAGTATTATAGTAGTTATATTCTTGTACATAGGAGCAGTATTATAGTAGTTATATGCTTGTACATAGGAGCAGTATTATAGTAGTTATATTTTTGTACATAGGAGCAGTATTATAGTAGTTATATTCTTGTACATAGGAGGCAGTATTATAGTAGTTATATTCTTGTACATAGGAGAAGTATTATAGTAGTTATATTCTTGTACATAGGAGCAGTATTATAGTAGTTATATTCCTGTACATAGGAGCAGTATTATAGTAGTTATATGCTACAGAGCTGCATGCATTGCTGCTTATTTTTAAGGATGTCATTTATTATGTTTTGTATGAATAATTGACAAACTATGATGTTATATTATATGTGTGTCCTTGTATATTTGGTGAGTCTTTGTGGAATATCACACATATTGAACTATTCACAATCTGGTTAGCTCACACATGGGGACACCTTTGTTCGTATTGAAAGAATGGCCTGCAGTATAGTATTGCATGTGTACTGGTTCTAAATGTTGTACTAATGTTCTGATTACCCACATCCCCAGACCCCACTAACATAATACCTTCAGAACCAGGGCAGCATAAGCCGGGAGATGCCCATGTGGTGGGCGGAGATCCTTCACTTGCCCCCTGTCTCCCACTGCTGGAAGAAAGGCCGAAACAATCCACGACAGGAGACTACCCACGGAGAAGCCCTCTCTCTCCAGAGGCTTGCAAGATTAATCTTAATAAAGGTTTTCACAAGGAACACCACAGGGTTGACCATACCAATCTCTCCTAGTCCCCTTGTATGGTAAGTAACCTCCCTCTTGACAAGGTTCAGTCTATTTCCCTATAACATCTGGAAGAACAAACTGTAGACCTGAGTCCAGAAAGGTTCTGGCAAGACGCACACACTGCCTAGATATAACAGCAAAGGGCTCAGGTAGGTTTTGATAATGTTGACCCTTTCCCTGAGGGTCGAAGACCAATCCTTCCACTGTTCCACCCTCTGAGCGGCAATCTTAATCCTGCTATCCCAATTTTGATGGGGTTAATCCCCCTGGCAAAATTCAATGCCAAGGACGTTTGTAGACTCCTGGGGCTCTGGAAAGGTGTCCAGGAGATCAAAACCAGGATCTCCTCCTCCCCAGCCAGATACTCTCACACTTCTCCTGGTTGATCTTGGACCCAGATGACTGAGTACCATTCTAACTCCATCAGCAAAACCTCTGCCTCCCCTCTCGAAGACAAAGATAGTTACATCATTAGCATACGTCACCACCCTCAGTGTGGTCTTCGGAGCTGTCCGGTCCATCCCGACACCTACCAATGGCCCACAATCAACCCTTCTAAGGAAGGGATCAATCGCGGGCTCAAAGGACAACCCTGGCGAACCACAGATCCCACCTCAAAAAGGTGGCCAATCCAACCATTAACGAGCGTTAAACTCTCTCCCCCTGCATACAAAGTCTAAGCCATTCAGCAAATCCCGTCCCCCCCCCACCGGCAGGCCATATCTCAGAAGGACAGACCAGAGGTTCTACTGATCAATGCGATTAAACACTTTTGCCTGATCCAAGGACAGCATGTACTATTCTGCTGGTGGAGTCACTGTATACATACATTATATTACTTATCCTGTACTGAACCTGAGTTTTACAGCAAGACACGGAGGCTTCGTATTGCTATCTCCTTCTTTACTGAACCACCAATAGCAGCAAAGAGAAAAAATTTACATACAAGGAACCATAGCAACCAAGGTCCCTCCCCACTGGCCCCTATAATAGGCCGCTCTTCCTCTGTAACTTCCTCTTTCTTTGCTGCTGCCACCAAGTTAAGTACATCTTCTTCTATGCTTGTGTCATTGATGTTTGGTGTCTTTTGCGCTGTATACCCCAGGGTGACTAACCCTGCTTGCTCGCAGCGCTCACTTTGCCTTATGCGTTTTGCCTTTTGCGTTCTGCCTATTGCTGGGACGGATAGTTTAGTTTGCTTTGCGCTTATCACCGCGCTGAATTGCTTCCGGTACCGCTTCCCCGCTTCCCTCCCTTCATTCCCTTCTCCCCTATCCCAGAGAGGTTTTCGCTACCCCAGCCAGTGGGTTTGCGCTTGTATGACCTACCGTTTTGCCGCTTAGATCCCGGCATCTGGTGGGCGCATTCCTCTGCTTCTAGCTGCGGCATCGTTCCGGGCGCTTCCTGAGCAGTGGGGCAGCGAGATCTCGCGAGATCTCGGCGGCCATCTTGTGGTTGGCGGCCACGATTCGCGGGCTTTTAGGGGGCGGAGCTACAGCGTCTCCTGTTCCTTCCGGCCATTCGCTTCCTGCATTCAGCTCGGTCGGCGGCTCCTGCTCCCTCTGCCAGCTAGCATCCAGCGCTTCTCCCAGGCACCTCTCCCTTAGTCAGTGAGTGTCTATTCTTCCGGTTAGCACTTTAGCTAGGCCAGATTGCAGGTATGTCGGTACCCACTTCCCCTCAGACTGCTGTTAGGCCCCCCTCCCCCCCTGAGGGATCCGGCTCCTCTCATGTGGATGCTCAGGCGCTGGCCCTGCAGCGATCAGTGTCGGATGCGATCATGGCAGCCATGGGCTCCATGTCATCCATCCTTTCTCAGACCATTACCCAGGCCCTGTCCGTCCCACCTCCCAATGTACCTTTGCAGGACCCCATTGCCACACCGCAGCCTACCTCAAACGACTCTCCTATTACAGAGGAGGTTTTGACTGGTGCGCATATTGCCACCCCAGAGACCGTGCTTAGTTCACGGAAGAGGGCCCATTCCCGCCGGGCAGAACAGGCGCGGACATGGAAAAGCGCTAGAGCGCAATCTCCGGAATTGTCTGGCTCTGACAGGGCTTCAGACGAGGAGGCATTTGCGGATATGGATTATGAGGCGGAGGAGGATGTCACCCCCCCAGTTCAGGGCCCCTCGGCTGCCGCTGCAGCTACCTCCTCTGCCAGGGATGTGGTGTCCCCTTGTACCGCTTCCCACTCTGTGACGGTTCTGGACGACGCAGGGGAACCTATGTAGGGGCCTATTTGGAGCACTGGGTGCGTCACTCGCTTTCCCGCGAATCACGCAACAAACTCAGGGCTGAGTGTCCCAGGCCATTGGTTCCCAATAAGGTGTGCGAGACCCCAATAGTGGATCCCAAGATGGCTCAATTTCTAGCCAAAACTGGCTGGAACTCTAAAAAGGGACTGGATTCAGCGCTCCGCAGCTGCCAGGACAAGATTCTAGATGTCCTCGGTCCACTGACCAAGATCTTGGAGATGGCCGAATCAGCTAGGAGTGAGGGATCCCCAATAGACCACGAGGAATTGCGTGGCTGGGCTCAGAGGGCCATTTGCCTTACTGGTAACGCCAATACATCAGTGGCGGTTGAGAGGCGCAAGTCTATTCTATTCAAGATAGACCCTAAGTTAGCTAACTTGGCGCTCACTGAGGCGGGAAAGGAAGCACAGGGCCTCCTTTTCGGCGAGTCCTTCATTAAGGACATGAGCCGTTTTGTCGGCACCTTTACGGCGCTTGACAAGGCCCAAAGTTCGATGCGCAGGGTGTTTCACGGACGGGTCTCTCATCGGGCCGGCAGTGGTAGGGGCCGCCTGTCCGGCCGTGCTAGTTTCCAGGCCCGCGGAGCGAATAGAGGCGCCGGTGGACAAAGGCCACCATTCCAGGACCAACGTAATCCGTCTCCCTTCTTCGCATCCAGAGGACAGCAGTGGCGTTCTCGCTCCTTCCGGGGCAACCCCAGCCATCGCAGACCCTTGGGTAAGTCTTCCATTGATCGGGGGTTCTATGGTACCTTGTGTAGGGGGCCGACTCCGACTCTTTTCTCAAGCTTGGAGTCTCATCACCTCAGATCCGTGGGTGCTGACCACGGTCAGGGGGTTTCACATAGAGCTCACGGGGTCTCCCTGCCTGGTCCCCTCCCCCCCGTTTGTCCCCCTGTCGCGCCCAGATTGCGCCCTGGTGGACGCGGAGCTGCGCTCCCTCAGACAGAAGCGGGCGATAGAACGAGCGTCCCCTGCGCAGGGGGCTCTGATCAGCAATATATTTCTCGTTCAGAAGAAAGGCGGGCAGATGAGGCCAGTCATCAATCTTCGCGCGCTGAATGCGGTAGTTCGCTACCGTCATTTCAAGATGGAGGGGATCCATCTTCTACGGGATTTGCTAGTGCCTGGGGACTGGATGGTAAAGCTCGACCTGAAGGATGCTTACCTGACGGTCCCAGTGGCCAATTGTTCCAGGGACTTGCTCCAGTTCAGGTGGAATGGCGAGATATGGAGGTTCACTTGTCTGCCATTCGGTCTGTCGTCAGCTCCTTGGTGCTTCACCAAGTTGCTGCGTCCGGTCGTGTCCTGGTTGAGGACTCGGGGCGTCCGCCTCATCATTTACCTGGACGACATCCTCCTGATGCACGAATCCAGGGTGGGATTACTGGAACATCTCCAGTGGACATCGGATTTGCTGTTGGATCTCGGATTCCTCCTCAACGTAGAGAAGTCCTGCCTCATCCCGGCTCAGAGGATGGAGTTCTTAGGATTCACGGTGGACTCGCTCTCGGAGTCCCTCAGTCTCCCGACGGCGAAGTTGCGGACGATCCGCAAGGAATTGAGACATGCGCTCCTCTTGCCCCATCTCTCATTACGCCACCTGGCCCGCATCATCGGGCTTTTGGCCTCGTCCATTCAGGCGGTGTTTCCAGCCCCGTTACATTACCGGGCGCTCCAACGACTGAAGATCGCCCATCTTCGGACCGGTGCTTCTTTTGCGGACGCGGTGCTTCTGGACGCGGAGGCCCGAGAGGAGTTGCGTTGGTGGATTGCCAATCTGGAGGCGTGGAACGGCAGGGCGATCTTCGGGTTCTTGCCGGAGTTGACAATAGAATCAGATGCGAGCCTCCAGGGTTGGGGTGCCCACTGCAATGGCGTTTCCACGGGGGGCCCCTGGTCGGCGGAGGAGTCCCTCTTGCACATCAATGCCTTGGAACTCCTTGCGGGATCTTTTGCGGTGCGGAGTTTCTCCAACGGGATCGCCAACGCGTGCATCAAGCTACGGATGGACAATATATCAGCAGTCCAGTATGTCAACCGTTTGGGGGGTACCCGCTCAGCAACTTTGGCTCGTTTGGCCAAAGATTTTTGGTCCTTTTGCCTCTCCAGGGACATTATGGTGCAGGCGGAGTACTTGCCGGGGCTGAACAACGTCCAGGCGGATTGGAATTCGCGTTACCTGTCAGACGGCAGCGATTGGCAGTTGGATCCTCTGGTCTTCTCTGCAATTTCGGAGTTGTGGGGTCCGATGTCTATCGATCTGTTCGCATCTCGTCTGAACAGGCAACTCGCCAGGTTCTTCAGCTGGCGTCCGGATCCCGAGGCATTGGCGGTGGACGCGTTTCTTCAAGATTGGTCGGTGTCCCGTCTGTACGCGTTTCCTCCGTTCTCGATGATTCCGAGGACGCTCTTGCAGGTGATTCGTCATCAGGCGGACCTGGTTCTGGTGGTCCCGTTCTGGGGGTCTCAGGTCTGGTTCCCTTCGTTGCTGAGGATTCTAGTGGAGATTCCGGTGCTTCTCCCGACCCGGTCGGATCTACTCCGCAGCCCTCTGAGTCTACAGCACCCCCTTCTTCTGGACGGGTCCTTGCGGCTGCTGGCGTGCCGGATCTCCGGACACCTGGATCGTTCGAGGGAGTTTCGGCAGCAACTCGACAGCTATTGGACAGTGCATGGGCCCCCGGCACCAGAAAATCGTACCGGGCGGCCTGGAGAACTTGGGCTAACTGGTGCGTGGAACGGGACTTGGATCCCGTTTCGGCTCCTGTAGGCCACTTGCTGGAATTTCTCACCTCTCTCTTTGAGGCGGGGAAGGCATATCGGACCATCAACCTTTTTAGGTCCGCTATTTCTTCTACCCACGCGGGCTTCGAGGGCGTCGCGGCTGGCCAGCATCCTTCGGTGTCCCGCCTCTTACGGGGGGCTCGCTTGTCTCGTCCCCCACGGCCTAGTTTTTTCCACTACTTGGGACGTCTCCCTGGTCCTTTCCTTCTTGGCCTCTTGGCCCGGGAACTCTGACCTCACACTTAGGCAGTTGTCGGCGAAGTTGTTGGCGTTATTTTGCCTTATTTCCTGCAAGAGGGTCTCGGATGTGAGGGCGCTTGATCATGATGCACGTTCCTTTACCCCGGATGGGGTTACCTTTAACATCTCGCGTCGCACCAAGACGAGCATCCGTTTCGTGTCCTACCCCAGTTTTCCTTCTTCTCCGGTCTTATGTCCCGTGGCGTGCCTTAAGGAATATGAGTCCAGGACTCTGGCGCATCGGTCCCCGGCCAGTCCTCAGTTGTTCATTTCTCTGCGTCATCCTTTTGGACCGGTTTCTAGCCCTACGCTAGCACGTTGGCTTAAATGGGTCATGTCGTTAGCGGGGGTTGACGTTTCTGTCTTCACGGCCCATTCTGCGCGCGGGGCCTCTGCCACCGCCTTGGCAGTTTCGGGAGCCAGATTGGAGGATGTTATGCGTCTGGCTGATTGGTCCAATGTTACAACGTTCAGGGAGTTCTATTTTCGTCCTCCACCTAATTTGTTTTCTTCACTCATAGACGGGCTTTGAACTTGCAATACGAAGCCTCCGTGTCTTGCTGTAAAACTAAATGATTTTCCTATTTCATGACGTAAAGTCATAGTTTTATTAAAGACACGGAGGCGAGTATTGCCCACCCTATTCCCTCCCTTGGGGTTTTTTATTTCAGGGGTCGTGTGTCATTGCCTCTAGGTATTATTGATCTTTTTATGTTGTTGTATTTAGGTTTTATTGTCCTAATGTTCTGTCATTGCCATTGTATTGCATGTTATTTATGACAATTCTTATTGTTTTCTGTCCCTTGTCGCCTGTTGAGTCAGTGGCGTAAATGGCGTCCGGACGTTCTGTCCTGATATGTTTGTTTCACCTAGGCCTATGGTCTGTTTTATTTTCCAGGATGAAGTCTTTTCGTGACAAGATGCCGTATTACCGGTGGATGTGTTCTACGAGTTCAGCCAGGTTGGCTAGTTGATTGCGCTTCATGGGCGTTGGACTTTCCGTTCCAGTTGCAGTTTGGAGTTATCGTTGGGATGTTCAGGATGTCAGCACCAGAGTGTCAAAGAAAGAGGAAGTTACAGAGGAAGAGCGGCCTATTATAGGGGCCAGTGGGGAGGGACCTTGGTTGCTATGGTTCCTTGTATGTAAATTTTTTCTCTTTGCTGCTATTGGTGGTTCAGTAAAGAAGGAGATAGCAATACTCGCCTCCGTGTCTTTAATAAAACTATGACTTTACGTCATGAAATAGGAAAATCATTTAGTTACATCCTATATTATACTGCAGAGCTGCACTCACTATTCTGCTGGCGGAGTCACTGTGTACATACATGACATTACTTATCCAGTACTGATCCTGAGTTACATCCTGTATTATACTCCAGAGCTGCACTCACTAATCTGCTGGAGGACTCTCTTTGTACATACATTACTTATCCTGTACTGATCCTGAGTTACATCCTGTATTATTCTCCACAGCTGCACTCCCTATTCTGCTGGTGGAGTCACTGTGTACATACATTACATTACTTATCCTGTCCTGATCCTGAGTTACATCCTGTATTATACTCCAGAGCTGTACTCACTATTCTGCTGGTGCAGTCACTGTGTACATACATTACATTACTTATCTTCTACCGATCTTGAGTTACATCCTGTATTATACTCCAGAGCTGCACTCACTATTCTGCTGGTGGAGTCACTGTGTACATACATTACTTATCCTGTACTGATCCTGAGTTACATCCTGTATTATACTGCAGAGCTACACTCACTATTCTGCTGGTGGAGTCACTGTGTACTTACAATACATTACTTATCCTGTACTGATCCTGAGTTACATCCTGTATTATACACCAGAGCTGCACTCACTATTCTGCTGGTGGAGTCATTGTGTACATACAATACATTACTTATCCTGTACTGATCCTGAGTTACATCCTGTATTATACTCCAGAGCTGCACTCACTATTCTGCTGGTGCAGTCACTGTGTACATACATTACATTACTTATCTTCTACTGATCCTGAGTTACATCCTGTATTATACAGCAGAGCTGCACTCACTATTCTGCTGTTGGAGTCACTGTGTACATACATTACATTACTTATCTTGTACTGATCCTGAGTTACATCCTATATTATACTGCAGAGCTGCACTCACTATTCTGCTGGTGGAGTCACTGTGTACACACATTACATTACTTATCCTGTACTGATCCTGAGTTACATCCTGTATTATACTCCAGAGCTGCACTCAATATTCTGCTTGTGGAGTCACTGTGTACATACATTACATTACTTATCCTGTACTGATCCTGAGTTATATCCTGTATTATACCCCAGAGCTGCACTCACTATTCTGCTGGTGCAGTCACTGTGTACATACATTACTTATCCTGTACTGATCCTGAGTTACATCCTGTATTATACTCCAGAGCTACACTCACTAATCTGCTGGAGGACTCTCTTTGTACATACATTACTTATCCTGTACTGATCCTGAGTTACATCCTGTATTATACTCCAGAGCTGCACTTACTATTCTGCTGGTGCAGTCACTGTGTACATACATTACATTACTTATCCTGTACTGATCCTGAGTTATATCCTGTATTATACCCCAGAGCTGCACTCACTATTCTGCTGGTGCAGTCACTGTGTACATACATTACATTACTTATCCTGTACTGATCCTGAGTTACATCCTGTATTATACTCCAGAGCTGCACTCACTATTCTGCTGGTGCAGTCACTATGTACATACATTACATTACTTATCCTGTACTGATCCTGAGTTACCTCCTGTATTATACTCCAGAGCTGCACTCACTATTCTGCTGGTGGAGTCACTGTGTACACACACTACATTACTTATGCTGTACTGATCCTGAGTTACATCCTGTATTATACTCCAGAGCTGTACTCACTATTCTGCTGGTGGAGTCACTGTGTACACACATTACATTACTTATCCTGTACTGATCCTGAGTTACATCCTGTATTATACTCCAGAGCTGCACTCAATATTCTGCTTGTGGAGTCACTGTGTACATACATTACATTACTTATCCTGTACTGATCCTGAGTTACATCCTGTATTATACTCCAGAGCTGCACTCACTATTCTGCTGGTGCAGTCACTATGTATATACATTACATTACTTATCCTGTACTGATCCTGAGTTACCTCCTGTATTATACTCCAGAGCTGCACTCACTATTCTGCTGGTGGAGTCACTGTGTACACACACTACATTACTTATGCTGTACTGATCCTGAGTTACATCCTGTATTATACTCCAGAGCTGCACTCACTATTCTGCTGGTGGAGTCACTGTGTACACACATTACATTACTTATCCTGTACTGATCCTGAGTTACATCCTGTATTATACTCCAGAGCTGCACTCAATATTCTGCTTGTGGAGTCACTGTGTACATACATTACATTACTTATCCTGTACTGATCCTGAGTTATATCCTGTATTATACCCCAGAGCTGCACTCACTATTCTGCTGGTGCAGTCACTGTGTACATACATTACATTACTTATCCTGTACTGATCCTGAGTTACATCCTGTATTATACTCCAGAGCTGCACTCACTATTCTGCTGGTGCAGTCACTATGTACATACATTACATTACTTATCCTGTACTGATCCTGAGTTACCTCCTGTATTATACTCCAGAGCTGCACTCACTATTCTGCTGGTGGAGTCACTGTGTACACACACTACATTACTTATGCTGTACTGATCCTGAGTTACATCCTGTATTATACTCCAGAGCTGCACTCACTATTCTGCTGGTGCAGTCACTGTGTACATACATTACATTACTTATCCTGTACTGATCCTGAGTTACATCCTGTATTATACTCCAGAGCTGCACTCAATATTCTGCTGGTGGAGTCACTGAGTACATACATTACATTACTTATCCTGTACTGATCCTGAGTTACATCCTGTATTATACTCCAGAGCTGCACTCACTATTCTGCTGGTGCAGTCACTGTGTACATACATTACATTACTTATCCTGTACTGATCCTGAGTTACATCCTGTGTTATACTCCAGAGCTGCACTCAATATTCTGCTTGTGGAGTCACTGTGTACATACATTACATTACTTATCCTGTACTGATCCTGAGTTACATCCTGTATTATACTCCAGAGCTGCACTCAATATTCTGCTGGTGGAGTCACTGAGTACATACATTACATTACCTATCCTGTACTGATCCTGAGTTACATCCTGTATTATACTCCAGAGCTGCACTCAATATTCTGCTTGTGGAGTCACTGTGTACATACATTACATTACTTATCCTGTACTGATCCTGAGTTATATCCTGTATTATACCCCAGAGCTGCACTCACTATTCTGCTGGTGCAGTCACTGTGTACATACATTACATTACTTATCCTGTACTGATCCTGAGTTACATCCTGTATTATACTCCAGAGCTGCACTCACTATTCTGCTGGTGCAGTCACTATGTACATACATTACATTACTTATCCTGTACTGATCCTGAGTTACCTCCTGTATTATACTCCAGAGCTGCACTCACTATTCTGCTGGTGGAGTCACTGTGTACACACACTACATTACTTATGCTGTACTGATCCTGAGTTACATCCTGTATTATACTCCAGAGCTGCACTCACTATTCTGCTGGTGGAGTCACTGTGTACATACATTACATTACTTATCCTGTACTGATCCTGAGTTACATCCTGTATTATACTCCAGAGCTGCACTCAATATTCTGCTTGTGGAGTCACTGTGTACATACATTACATTACTTATCCTGTACTGATCCTGAGTTACATCCTGTATTATACTCTAGAGCTGCACTCAATATTCTGCTGGTGGAGTCACTGAGTACATACATTACATTACTTATCCTGTACTGATCCTGAGTTACATCCTGTATTATACTCCAGAGCTGCACTCACTATTCTGCTGGTGCAGTCACTGTGTACATACATTACATTACTTATCCTGTACTGATCCTGAGTTACATCCTGTGTTATACTCCAGAGCTGCACTCAATATTCTGCTTGTGGAGTCACTGTGTACATACATTACATTACTTATCCTGTACTGATTCTGAGTTACATCCTGTATTATACTCCAGAGCTGCACTCACTATTCTGCTGGTGCAGTCACTGAGTACATACATTACATTACTTATCCTGTACTGATCCTGAGTTACATCCTGTATTATACTCCAGAGCTGCACTCACTATTCTGCTGGTGGAGTCACTGTGTACATACATTACATTACTTATCCTGTACTGATCCTGAGTTACCTCCTGTATTATACTCCAGAGCTGCACTCACTATTCTGCTGGTGGAGTCACTGTGTACACACACTACATTACTTATGCTGTACTGATCCTGAGTTACATCCTGTATTATACTCCAGAGCTGCACTCACTATTCTGCTGGTGGAGTCACTGTGTACACACATTACATTACTTATCCTGTACTGATCCTGAGTTACATCCTGTATTATACTCCAGAGCTGCACTCAATATTCTGCTTGTGGAGTCACTGTGTACATACATTACATTACTTATCCTGTACTGATCCTGAGTTACATCCTGTATTATACTCCAGAGCTGCACTCAATATTCTGCTGGTGGAGTCACTGAGTACATACATTACATTACTTATACTGTACTGATCCTGAGTTACATCCTGTATTATACTCCAGAGCTGCACTCAATATTCTGCTTGTGGAGTCACTGTGTACATACATTACATTACTTATCCTGTACTGATCCTGAGTTATATCCTGTATTATACCCCAGAGCTGCACTCACTATTCTGCTGGTGCAGTCACTGTGTACATACATTACATTACTTATCCTGTACTGATCCTGAGTTACATCCTGTATTATACTCCAGAGCTGCACTCACTATTCTGCTGGTGGAGTCATTGTGTACATACAATACATTACTTATCCTGTACTGATCCTGAGTTACCTCCTGTATTATACTCCAGAGCTGCACTCACTATTCTGCTGGTGGAGTCACTGTGTACACACACTACATTACTTATCCTGTACTGATCCTGAGTTACATCCTGTATTATACTCCAGAGCTGCACTCAGTATTCTGCTGGTGCAGTCACTGTGTACATACATTACATTACTTATCCTGTACTGATCCTGAGTTACATCCTGTATTATACTCCAGAGCTGCACTCAATATTCTGCTTGTGGAGTCACTGTGTACATACATTACATTACTCCTGTACTGATCCTGAGTTACATCCTGTATTATACTCCAGAGCTGCACTCAATATTCTGCTGGTGGAGTCACTGAGTACATACATTACATTACTTATCCTGTACTGATCCTGAGTTACATCCTGTATTATACTCCAGAGCTGCACTCACTATTCTGCTGGTGGAGTCACTGTGTACATACATTACATTACTTATCCTGTACTGATCCTGAGTTACATCCTGTATTATTCTCCAGAGCTGCTCTCACTGTTCTGTATTCTGTTTATCAATTATACAATTTATACAAAATTGTGGTTAAGAAAATAAAAACTTTCACTCTGCATTATAGTAGGTCAGGTGATCTGTCAGGTGATCTGTCACCAATCTTGCCAGCTGTGTCCAATAACAACCAGCAGAATTAGGATTTCTGCTTTGCAGTATAATGTGCTTATATTGATAATTTGGTAAAACAATATTAATATATAAATGGGTAAACTCATGTTTGAAATACATCGCCATAGCTACTGTAGGTTAGCTACATTATAAAGCACTGGCTGAACAATGCGGTACGACAGGATTTTAGGATCTTTCTCTCCCCGTGCCGCTGTTCCTGCTCTTTATTATTACCACAGAGCCGTTTCCTTCTAAAGAATATTTCTGTCATTTACAACACTCCGTTTATTGGAGCACAATAATTAACATTTCTTTCCTTTGGCCCTGGAATGATTAGGCTTTCAGTGGTTGACCCCAGGAACATCTAAATCCTCTTAATAATTTGGGATTTCATCTCTCTGAAATTATTAAGCAGACCCTACTTCATTAATTTTAATAGGTTTGAGGGGGCCCGAACCTCAGCTGAAATCCCACCACCGCGGGTCAGGAGACTAGAAAGGATGCACTGCATGGCAAAGGTGTGTGGGGGTCACCAGTTCTTGTTATGAAGGGAACGCTCCCTCAGCCCTGGAGCCACGTTCGCTGCTCTCCATAAGGAATTGTCACCGCCTGGAAGTACACGTCTGTATTGACACTGAACAGATACAATTAATTTCATTTTTATGCTTTAATCTGAACGTTTCTTAATTGCTTTTCTCCCCCTGCAGCAGAAATCCTGGCAGTAATTCATTGACGAACAATTGGCTTTGGTCCTCCTCGGCGGTATTATTTATCCAGATCCAGCACGTTACGCCTGTGTACAGTCAGGTGCCATTGATTGATTCAGGTCTTTCAGTGTCCCGGAGAAGCTTGCAATCTAATTTCATTGCTGTCGTCTCTGATCATTATAGTCCAGTAATTTTTTGCACTTGGTGGACTTAGTAATGCCACCAAAAACTGCCTACTTTGGACAGTCACTAGGTACACTGTGGTATTTAAGGTAAAATCAGCAGGATCCAGCAGGAAGCAAAAATCAAGCACCGAGCAGAATATCATATAAAATGTAACCATCAAAAATTTGAAGATCCAACTAAGCATAAATGGCTTACGCATTTTGGCTCTGCGCTTCATTCATATTCTGAGTAAGGAAAGCTGCCGAAATGTAAAAACCGGTGATACTTTTGTTCCATGTTGGATTTTACAGAGCAGAAGAACAGAAAATAGTATCAGTGATGTGAACAAAGCCTTAGACGTATATACACTCACCTAAAGAATTATTAGGAACACCATACTAATACGGTGTTGGACCCCCTTTTGCCTTCAGAACTGCCTTCATTCTACGTGGCATTGATTCAACAAGGTGCTGATAGCATTCTTTAGAAATGTTGGCCCATATTGATAGGATAGCATCTTGCAGTTGATGGAGATTTGAGGGATGCACATCCAGGGCACGAAGCTCCCGTTTCACCACATCCCAAAGATGCTCTATTGGGTTGGGATCTGGTGACTGTGGGGGCCATTTTAGTACAGTGAACTCATTGTCATGTTCAAGAAACCAATTTGAAATGATTCGAGCTTTGTGACATGGTGCATTATCCTGCTGGAAGTAGCCATCAGAGGATGGGTACATGTTCTCATTCTGTTTACGCCAAATTCGGACTCTACCATTTGAATGTCTCAACAGAAATCGAGACTCATCAGACCAGGCAACATTTTTCCAGTCTTCAACAGTCCACTTTTGGTGAGCTTGTGCAAATTGTAGCCTCTTTTTCCTATTTGTAGTGGAGATGAGTGGTACCCGGTAGGGTCTTCTGCTGTTGTAGCCCATCCGCCTCAAGGTTGTGCGTGTTGTGGCTTCACAAATGCTTTGCTGCATACCTCGGTTGTAACGAGTGGTTATTTCAGTCAACGTTGCTCTTCAATCAGCTTGAATCAGTCGGCCCATTCTCCTCTGACCTCTAGCATCAACAAGGCATTTTCGCCCACAGGACTGCCGCATACTGGATGTTTTTCCCTTTTCACACCATTCTTTGTAAACCCTAGAAATGGTTGTGCGTGAAAATCCCAGTAACTGAGCAGATTGTGAAATACTCAGACCGGCTCGTCTGGCACCAACAACCATGCCACGCTCAAAATTGCCTAAATCACCTTTCTTTCCCATTCTGACATTCAGTTTGGAGTTCAGGAGATTGTCTTGACCAGGACCACAACCCTACATGCATTGAAGCAACTGCCATGTGATTGGTTGACTAGATAATCGAATTAATGAGAAATAGAATAGGTGTTCCTAATAATTCTTTAGGTGAGTGTAAGTAGTGATAAGTCGGAGCAACTGGACTTATTTTTAAATTTCTTGAAGACGCTTCGCTAGTCATGCAACTAGCTTTCTCGATTAGAAAACGGAAACAGAGGAGTGGTGAGCTGACTACACACATGTTAGTTTGACATACAGTGCTTTGTCTTTAGTTACCCGTCGGTACATATATAGCAGTACCATCTTAACTTAGGCTACTTTCCCATTAGCGTTAGGTTTGTCCAACAGCATGCTGCAGTTTTTGTCCCACCGCCCCTCGGCATGTTTGCCATGCTACAGCCGATCCTCCGGCCCGTCCCCTTTATAGTGAATGGGGCTAGAGCGGACTTCCGGGGTCACACATGGGCTAGCGTTAGTTGTTAGCTAATGTGAAAGTAGCCTTACCCATGTAAGTCCAATCAGCAGCACAATGGTACTTCCTCAGGAGTGGATATATGCCAATTTCTCCTTAGGTGCGGTATAGAATCCTGACTCCATAGTATAGCATAGAAACATTATAGCACTCCTCGCTAAATGGAGTGATAATTTATATCATGGCACTAGATATTGCAGCATTTTTTTCTACAGTAAGTTTTCAACTTTTTTTCTTCACACACAGACACAACAGTGAGCCCTGGCGCCGGTTTGCCAGTTGGACCACTTTTTGTAACCACTGCATATTGGGAACACCCCCCAAGACTTTAAATTTTTTACATGTTCTGACCTCTCTGTCCCTGTGCTCTACCCCGGCTCTTACCCCCACTGCCTTCTCGGCTCCACTGCCCCACACATGTGGCCAGAACTCTTCCACCATAGTGAAGATCTTTGACACACAAATGCACCATAGTGAAGATCCATGACACACACATGCACCATTACAAAGAACCATAACACACAAACACGTAGCAGAGCTCATAGATTGCAGCAGCTGATCTCTGTACATAGGTTATAGCCACACATCCCACAAAGAACTACAAAAAAAATGTGCTGTCCAGCAGACACCGGTCACCAGCCGTCAGATGCTGCAGGTCAGAGAGCCTCAACCCCATCGTGCTGAGAGGTGCCCTTTATCATCATTCATCCCTGGGACTGAACCCTTTATGAACATCCCTGCTTCCATCTCCAAGCCCAACTACAGATTGCAGCAAATATGTTATGTAATTAGTTGTTCCACTAGCGCTTCTCCCTTGTTCCTGCAGCAAATATGTAATGTAACTAGTTGTTCCACTAGCGCTTCTCCTTTGTTCCTCTATATACGGCTGTGGTATCACAGCAGAACCGCACAAAACTGCAGCAAATTTTCATATACACTTTGGAATAATATCAGTGATACCGCGCACTCTCTTATATTAAGTGTAGTGCCTCCTCCTGAAAGGTACCCGCAGTGTTGGTTTTAACTTGTATTTACCTTTTGGTTGACTTCTTATTCTGCTGGGGTCTGTCTCTTTCTATGCGCAGTCCAGGACTTACACTATCACGGATAGCGTCTCTGTTAATGGATCGGGCCCCGTCCGGTGGCATGATTCCGTTTGTACAGGAGTTCGAGGCGCGCGCTCTCACAGAGCAGCAGTGACGTCATTTTTGCAACTACGGATAGTTGCAGATGCCAAAATTCCTCCAACACGTTTCGGACAGAATGCTGTCCTTCCTCATGTTAGATTACCTGGCTATTTCTAGTGCCCTCCTTATATGTGCTTGTCTATAACATACGTTGCAAATTTTAAGCGGTATCAAATGGAAGGAGAACTATATAATCAGCACATTAGACGTCAAATCACTGTATACTGTGATCGAGAACAAAAAAGGATGTTCTTCCTAAAAACTAAGGGCGAAATTCCAGAAGCACAAGTTGAGTACCTAGGGGAATGTATCATGTTTATTTTACAGAGAATTTATTTTATGTACAATGGGAATTTTTACCTCCAGATGTGGGACCGAGATGGGGATGAGGTTCGTACCAGGATTTGCAAATCTATATGTGGGATGGTGGGAGCGCCAATACATTCATCTAGATGGCGGACTCCGGGCGAGACTCGTCCTATGGCGGCATTTTATCAATGATGTAATTTTTATATGGGAAGGGGGGGAAGAGAAATTACAGGAGTTTTTTAAGTTTACACCCACTTACAGTAAAAAAGAGGTAAATTTTTTAGATCTAACAATATACATTGAAGGGGACAAAATTTGCACAAAAATGTTTAACAAACCCACAGATGCAAATAGCTTCATTGCTATGGAAAGTTGCCATTTACCTCGCTGGCTGGAAAATATACCTAGAAGCCAGTTCATACAGATCAAAAGGAACTGTACAGAAGAAGAAGAATATAAAAGAGGGGCGAACTTATGCAAAAGAAGTTTGAATCCATAGGATATAATAGAGAAAAATTAACACAGTATAAAAGAGAAATAGGACAATTAAATAGGCAGACGCTCTTAGAAGAGAGGGAGGTAGAAAAAACTAAAATAAAAGAGGAAGCACTAATCCCCCCAATAATTATACCATATAACAGCCAAGCATTATATTTTAAAAAAATTGTTAGGAAATATTGGGACATCCTAAAAGAGGACAAAATAATTGGCGAATTGATCCCTACAGAACCAAGATTTGTTTACCGTAAGGCAAAAAATATAGGAACATGGTAGCGTCTACAAATGAATGTATAGCAATAAGTAATGGAAGTGAAAAATCAAGTAGAGTGGAGGGTCAATTAAATGGATTCTACCCTTGCAAAAAATGTGTAGGATGTATCAAGTCGCCGAATAATATAATCCAAACGGAAATAATAAATACGGAACGCTCATTTAAGCAAAATATCAAGCAATTTATTAACTATGAATACAAAGACTCCAGCTAAGTCGTATTTGATGCAACTTGTTTATTGCTGCGGCGAAGTGACGTTTCAGCAACTCTGTGCCTTCATCAGACTGCAGCAAAAATAAGTAAGTATAAATAAATATAGTATCTCTATCAATAAACATGACAGCGGATATATAACGCAAGTCTGTATATGCATGATAATTTTACAAACCCATAAATCACAAGAAAACGTGGAATCTCGAACATAAAAAATTAAAGGGAATAAGCAAAATATCAATACAAATGCGTAGATCGCTGAAGTTCAAGGCTAAAAAGCCTCTTATGGTAAGGACACAGTCAGCCGGTGTCATCCTCTATTTGTCAGAGAAAGAGCTATTTGTGGTAGGTTAAGGGAATTGTCAGTTTAGTGAGTACAGTTGATATAATCTATTACTATCACTGGTAATACATTTCTATCTATATGACTCTCAGTTAATTGCAGGTTAAGTGATGGAGGTCCAATGCCCCAGGAGCAACTTACCTAGTGCCGCTGGTGGGAGAAGAAGTCACGTTGTTGTGGACAATTTATTAACTGCAACAGTTGGGGAGTAATATACGCAATAACATGCCCCTGTAATAAAATATATATTGGCCGTACGAAAAGACAACTAAAGAAAAGATTGGGGGAACATGTGTATAACATTCAGAGAGAGTTTGAGGGACACCCGTTGTCACGTCACTATAAAGAAGAACACAAAGGAAACTTTGCAGGTTCAACCTTTTTCGGGATAGAAATAATAAAGAAAAGTAAAAGGGGAGGTGACTTTATCAAAAATATGTCCAGAGCAGAAACCAAATGGATTTTTAACATGAACACCTTAGTACCTAGTGGCTTAAATGCCGAGATATAATTATTTGACTTTGAATAGGAATATGCACATGAAACAAAGTACGGTATAAACCTTCAGCACAAGGCAAAATATATTACACTATATAGCGGAGGACAAGGAGTTAAAAAGCGAGTGCATATAAGGAGGGCATTAGAGATAGCCAGGTAATCTTCCCTGAGGAAGGACAGCGTTCTGTCCGAAACGCGTTGGAGGAATTTTGGCATCTGCCACTATCAGTAGTTGCAGAAGTGGCGTCACTGCTGCTCCGTGAAAGAGCGCGCCACAAACTCCTGTACAAACGGAATCGTGCCACCGGCCTGGGCACAATACCTTAACAGAGACACCAGATCTGCAATAGTGTAAATCCTGGACTGCGAATAGAAATAGACAGACCCCGGAAGAATAAGAAGTCAATCAATAGGTAAATACAAGTCGATTCCAACACTGTGGGTATCTTTCAGCAGGAGGCACTACACTTAATTTAAGAGAGTGCGCGGTATCACTGATATTATTCCAAAGATAGCAGCAAATGATGACAATGTGAAGTGTTGACAAAGTATTGATATTTCAATTCCCAGTGCAACCCTGTTATATACTGTGCTCAGTGCGGATTTATCCATTAATACATGCATTCAGAAAGTCTTCAGGCCCTTTCACTTTTTTTTACATTTTGTTAAAGTTTTCCCCCTTGAATCTGCACTGAGAAAGTGAAAACAGGAATCTTTTATAGAATTCATTTATTGAAAGGGAAAAACTAAAATCTTGAATCAGGACTTAGTGGAAGCACCTTTGGCAGCGATTAAGCCTCCAGAGGATCATGCCACAAGGTTTGCACACCTGGATTTGGGGTATTTTTGCCAGTCTTTTCTGCAGATCCTCTCAAGCTCAGTCAGGTTGGATGGGGACCATCGGTGGACAGCCATTTTCAGGTCTCTCCAAAAATGTTCCATGATGTTCAAGTCAGGGCTCTGGCTGGGTCAGTCTAGGACATTCACAGAGTTGTCCCTAAGCTGCTCCTGGATTGTCTTGGCTTGTGTGTTTAGGGTTTTTGTCTTGTTAGAAGGTGAACCTTTGGCCCAGTCTGAGGTCCAGAGTGCTCCGGATCAGATTTTCGTTAAGAATATCTCTGTATTTTGCTCCATTCCTCTTTCCCTCAAACCTGATCAGTCTCCCGGCCCCAGCTGCTGAAAAACACCCCCACAGCTTGATGCTGCCACCCCATGCCTCACTGTAGGGATGACATTAGGCAAGTGATAAGCAGTGCCTGGTTTCTTCCAAACATGACACTTATAATTGAGTCCAAAAAATGTAATCTTGTTTCTCACAGTCTGAGAGTCCTTTAGGTGGCTTTCATGTGTCTTTTACTGAGGAGAGGCTTCTTTCTGCACACTCTGTTATAAAGCCTATATTGGTGGAATGCTGCAGTGACGGTTAACCTTCTGGAAATTTCTCCCATCTACACACAGAATATTTGGAGCTCGACCAGAGTGACCATTTGGTTCTTGGTCACCTCTCTTGCCAAGGCCCTTCTCTGATTATTTAGTATGATGGGGCAGCTAGCACTAGGAAGAGTCCTGGTTGTTCCAAGCTTCTTCCATTTAATAATTACGGAGGACACTATGTTCTTGGGAACTTTCAGTACAGCAGAAATGTATTATACCCTTCTCCAGATCTGTGCCTCCACATAATCCTGTTTCTGAGCTTTACAGGCAGCTCTTCCCTTATCATTGCTTGGTTTTTGCTCTGATATACATTGTCCGTTGTGAGACCTTATATAAACAGGACTGTGTCTTTCCAAATCATCAAATGAATTTACTTCAGGTGACTCCAGTCAAGGTGTAGAAACATCTCAAAGATGATCAAGAGAAATGGGTGACCAAAATTTCAAGAGTCATACTAAAGGATCTGAATATATATGCCCATGCAAAAAAAAATAAAAAATTTAAAAGAATTTCTTACATTTTGTGGAATTATAGGTAGGGATGAGCAAACCCGGGTTCGTACCGAATTTTGGGGTGTCCGTGACACGGACCCGAACATTTTCGTAAAAGTCCGGGTTCGGGTTCAGTGTTCGGCGCTTTCTTGGCGCTTTTTGAAAGGCTGCAAAGCAGCCAATCAACAAGCGTCGTACTACTTGCCCCAAAAGGCCGTCACAGCCATGCCTACTATTGGCATGGCTGTGATTGGCCAGAGCACCATGTGACCCAGCCTCTATTTAAGCTGGAGTCACATAGCGCCGCCCGTCACTCTGCTCTGATCAGCATAGGGAGAGGTTGCAGCTGCGACGTTAGGGCGAGATTAGGCAGTGATTAACTCCTCCAAAACACTTAAGTCAGTGATCGATCTACAGCTGTGGATCATTGAACTGCTGCTTTTCAATTGCTCACTGTTTTTAGGCTTCCCAGAGTGTTTTTCAGTCACTTTTTTCTGGGGTGATCGGCGGCCATTTTGTGTCTTGTGGTGCGCCAGCACAAGCTGCCACCAAGTACATTTAACCATCAATAGTGTGGTTATTTTATTGCAATATCCTACATCAGGGGCAAGCTGTCACCAAGTGCATTTAACCATCAATAGTGTGGTTATTTTTTGGCAATATCCTACATCAGGGGCAAGCTGTCACCAAGTGCATTTAACCATCAATAGTATGGTTATTTGTTGGCTATATCCTACATCAGGGGCTTGGCTGTGCTTGCTATTTTATTGAGGGGTGAAATACAATTGCCAAAATAGCAGTACCCTAAATCTGGTGTTTCAGCTGTGGCCAGCCAATTGTAATACTGTCTGCTGTCTGGCAAAGGATATATTTTTGTTCAGGGTTGAAATACAATTCCCAACTTAGCAATTTCCTAAATTTGTGGTTTCTGCTGTATCAGGGCTACTTTAAATCTATTCATTAAAAGGGTATATAAGATTCAAGGTGCAGATAGGGTCATTCTCAATAACTTCACACACACGCTACTGTGCAATTCCAAGTCTAATTCTGTCTGTAAACCCATACCTGTCACCCAGCGCCTAAATACTAGGCCTCAAATTTATATTCATCTAAATCTGTGGTTATTGCTGAGGCTGGGGAAGTTATTTTGTGTCCGTCAAAGCACAGTTTTTGTTCTGGGTTGAAATACAATTCCCAACTTAGCAATTCTCTAAATTAGTGGTTTCTGCTGTATCAGGCCTACTTTAAATCTATCCCTAAAAGGGTATATTAGATTCAAGGTGCTGATAGGGTCATTCTCAATAACTTCACACACACGCTACTGTGCAATTCCGAGTCTAATTCTGTCTGTAAACGTACACCTGTCACCCAGCGCCTAAATAATAGGCCTCAAATTTATAGTCAGCTAAATCTGTGGTTACTGCTGTGCCTGTATTAGTGTAATACGGTACCTAAATAGATAGCCAGATAGTGTTAGGTGTCTGTAAAAAAAGGCCTGAATTTGAATTCAATACATTGGGCCAAATAATATTTTTGTTGTTGTGGTGAACGATAACAATGAGGAAAACATCTAGTAAGGGACGTGGACGCGGACATGGTCGTGGTGGTGTTAGTGGACCCTCTGGTGCTGGTAGAGGACGTGGCCGTTCCTAGTGTACCAACTACCTCAGGTCCCAGTAGCCGCCAGAATTTACAGCGATATATGGTGGGGCCCAATGCCGTTCTAAGGATGGTAAGGCCTGAGCAGGTACAGGCATTAGTCAATTGGGTGGCCGACAGTGGATCCAGCACGTTCACATTATCTCCCACCCAGTCTTCTGCAGAAAGCGCACAGATGGCGCCTGAAAACCAACCCCATCAGTCTGTCACATCACCCCCATGCATACCAGGGAAACTCAAGTTATGCAGCAGTCTCTTATGCTGTTTGAAGACTCTGCTGGCAGGGTTTCCCAAGGGCATCCACCTAGCCCTTCCCCAGCGGTGAAAGACATAGAATGCACTGACGCACAACCACTTATGCTTCCTGATGATGAGGACATGGGAATACCACCTCAGCATGTCTCTGATGATGACGAAACACAGGTGCCAACTGCTGCGTCTTTCTGCAGTGTGCAGACTGAACAGGAGGTCAGGGATCAAGACTGGGTGGAAGACGATGCAGGGGACGATGAGGTCCTAGACCCCACATGGAATGAAGGTCGTGCCACTGACTTTCACAGTTCGGAGGAAGAGGCAGTGGTGAGACCGAGCCAACAGCGTAGCAAAAGAGGGAGCAGTGGGCAAAAGCAGAACACCCGCCGCCAAGAGACTCCGTCTGCTACTGCCCGCCGCCATCTGGGACCGAGCACCCCAAAGGCAGCTTCAAGGAGTTCCCTGGCATGGCACTTCTTCAAACAATGTGCTGACGACAAGACCCGAGTGGTTTGCACGCTGTGCCATCAGAGCCTGAAGCGAGGCATTAATGTTCTGAACCTTAGCACAACCTGCATGACCAGGCACCTGCATGCAAAGCATGAACTGCAGTGGAGTAAACACCTTAAAAACAAGGAAGTCACTCAGGCTCCCCCTGCTACCTCTTCTGCTGCTGCCGCCTCGGCCTCTTCTGCTGTGGCCGCCTCGGCCTCTTCTGCTGCTGCCGCCTTGGCCTCTTCCTCTGCCTCTGGAGGAACGTTGGCACCTGCCGCCCAGCAAACAGGGGATGTACCACCAACACCACCACCTCCGTCACCAAGCATCTCAACCATGTCACACGGCAGCGTTCAGCTCTCCATCTCACAAACATTTGAGAGAAAGCGTAAATTCCCACCTAGCCACCCTCGATCCCTGGCCCTGAATGCCAGCATTTCTAAACTACTGGCCTATGAAATGCTGTCATTTAGGCTGGTGGACACAGACAGCTTCAAACAGCTCATGTCGCTTGCTGTCCCACAGTATGTTGTTCCCAGCCGGCACTACTTCTCCAAGAGAGCCGTGTCTTCCCTGCACAACCAAGTATCCGATAAAATCAAGTGTGCACTGCGCAACGCCATCTGTGGCAAGGTCCACCTAACCACAGATACGTGGACCAGTAAGCACGGCCAGGGACGCTATATCTCCCTAACTGCACACTGGGTAAATGTAGTGGCGGCTGGGCCCCAGGCGGAGAGCTGTTTGGCGCACGTCCTTCCGCCGCCAAGGATCGCAGGGCAACATTCTTTGCCTCCTGTTGCCTCCTCCTCCTACTCGGCTTCCTCCTCCTCTTCTTCCACCTGCTCATCCAGTCAGCCACACACCTTCACCACCAACTTCAGCACAGCCAGGGGTAAACATCAGCAGGCCATTCTGAAACTCATATGTTTGGGGGACAGGCCCCACACCGCACAGGAGTTGTGGCGGGGTATAGAACAACAGACCAACGAGTGGTTGCTGCCGATGAGCCTCAAGCCCGGCCTAGTGGTGTGCGATAATGGGCGAAATCTCGTTGCAGCTCTGGGACTAGCCGGTTTGACGCACATCCCTTGCTTGGCGCATGTGCTGAATTTGGTGGTGCAGAAGTTCATTCACAACTACCCCGACATGTCAGAGCTGCTGCATAAAGTGCGGGCCGTCTGTTCGTTCACATCCTGCCGCTGCTCGCCTGTCTGCGCTACAGCGTAACTTTGGCCTTCCCGCTCACCGCCTCATATGCGACGTGCCCACCAGGTGGAACTCCACCTTGCACATGCTGGACAGACTGTGCGAGCAGCAGCAGGCCATAGTGGAGTTTCAGCTGCAGCACGCACGGGTCAGTCGCACTGCGGAACAGCACCACTTCACCACCACTGACTGGGCCTCCATGCGAGACCTGTGTGCCCTGTTGCGCTGTTTCGAGTACTCCACCAACATGGCCAGTGGCGATGACGCTGTTATCAGCGTTACAATACCACTTCTATGTCTCCTTGAGAAGACACTTAGGGCGATGATGGAAGAGGAGGTGGCCCAGGAGGAGGAGGAAGAGGGGTCATTTTTAGCACTTTCAGGCCAGTCTCTTCGAAGTGACTCAGAGGGAGGTTTTTTGCAACAGCAGAGGCCAGGTACAAATGTGGCCAGCCAGGGCCCACTACTGGAGGACGAGGATGAGGTGGAGGAGGATGAGGATGAAGCATGGTCACAGCGGGGTGGCACCCAACGAGTTGCCCACATTTTAACGTGTGCGGACTACTGGGTTGCCACCCTGCTGGATCCATGGTACAAAGACAATGTGCCCACCTTACTTCCTGCACTGGAGCGTGATAGGAAGATGCGCGAGTACAAGCGCACGTTGGTAGACGCGCTACTGAGAGCATTCCAAAATGTCACAGGGGAACAAGTGGAAGCCCAAGGCAGAGGAGGAGCAAGAGGTCGCCAAGGCAGCTGTGTCACAGCCAGCTCCTCTGAGGGCAGGGTTAGCATGGCAGAGATGTGGAAAAGTTTTGTCAACACGCCACAGCTAACTGCACCACCACCTAATACGCAACGTGGAGGCAACATTTCACTAACATGGTGGAACAGTACGTGTGCACACCCCTCCACGTACTGACTGATGGTTCGGCCCCATAAAACTTCTGGGTCTCTAAATTGTCCACGTGGCCAGAGCTAGCCTTTTATGCCTTGGAGGTGCTGGCCTGCGCGGCGGCCAGCGTTTTGTCTAAACGTGTATTCAGCACGGCAGGGGGCGTCATTACAGACAAACGCAGCCGCCTGTCTACAGCCAATGTGGACAAGCTGACGTTCATAAAAATGAACCAGGCATGGATCCCACAGGACCTGTCCATCCCTTGTGCAGATTAGACATTAACTACCTCCCCTTAACCATATATTATTGTACTCCAGGGCACTTCCTCATTCAATCCTATTTTTATTTTCATTTTACCATTATATTGCTGGGCAACCCAAAGTTGAATGAACCTCTCCTCTGTCTGGGTGCCGGGGCCTAGATATATGACAATGGACTGTTCCAATGTTGGGTGACGTGAAGCATGATTCTCTGCTATGACATGAAGACTGATTCTCTGGTGACATGAAGCCATATTCTCTGTTACGGGACCTCTCTCCTCTGCCTGGGTGCCGGGGCCTAAATATATGACAATGGACTGTTCCAGTGTTGGGTGACATGAAGCATGATTCTCTGCTATGACATGAAGACTGATTCTCTGCTGACATGAAGCCAGATTCTCTCTTACGGGACCTCTCTCCTCTGCCTGGGTGCCGGGGCCTAAATTTATGACAATGGACTGTTACAGTGGTGGGTGACGTGAAGCCTTATTCTCTGCTATGACATGAAGACTGATTCTCTGCTGACATGAAGCCAGATTCTCTGTTACGGGACCTCTTTCCTCTGCCTGGGTGCCTGGGCCTAAATATCTGACAATGGACTGTTCCAGTGTTGGGTGACGTAAAGCATGATTCTCTGCTATGACATGAAGACTGATTCTCTGCTGACATGAAGCCATATTCTCTGTTACGGGACCTCTCTCCTCTGCCTGGATGCCGGGGCCTAAATATCTGACAATGGACTGTTCCAGTGGTGGGTGATGTGAAGCATGATTCTATGCTATGACATGAAGACTGATTCTCTGGTGACATGAAGCCAGATTCTCTGTTACGGGACCTCTCTCCTCTGCCTGGGTGCCGGAGCCTAAATATATGACAATGGACTGTTCCAGTGGTGGGTGACGTGAAGCATGATTCTCTGCTATGACATGAAGACTGATTCTCTGCTGACATGAAGCCATAATCTCTGTTACGGGACCTCTCTCCTCTGCCTGGGTGCCTGGGCCTAAATATCTGACAATGGACTGTTCCAGTGGTGGGTGACGTGAAGCATGATTCTCTGCTATGACATGAAGACTGATTCTCTGCTGACATGAAGCCAGATTCTCTGTTACGGGACCCCTCTCCTCTGCCTGGATGCCGGGGCCTAAATATCTGACAATAGACTGTTCCAGTGGTGGGTGACGTGAAGCATAATTCTATGCTATGACATGAAGACTGATTCTCTGCTGACATGAAGCCATATTCTCTGTTACGGGACCTCTCTCCTCTGCCTGGATGCCGGGGCCTAAATATCTTACAATGGACTGTTCCAGTGTTGGGTGACGTGAAGCATGATTCTCTGCTATGACATGCAGACTGATTCTCTGCTGACATGAAGCCATATTCTCTGTTACGGGACCTCTCTCCTCTGTCTGGGTACCTGGGCGTAAATATCTGACAATGGACTGTTCCAGTGGTGGGTGACGTGAAGCATGATTCTCTGCTATGACATGAAGACTGATTCTCTGCTGACGTGAAGCCATAATCTCTGTTACGGGACCTCTCTCCTCTGCCTGGGTGCTGGGCCTAAATATCTGACAATGGACTTTTCCAGTGGTGGGTGACGTGAAGCATGATTCTCTGCTATGACATGAAGACTGATTCTCTGCTGACATGAAGCCAGATTCTCTGTTACGGGACCCCTCTCCTCTGCCTGGATGCCGGGGCCTAAATATCTGACAATGGACTGTTCCAGTGGTGGGTGACGTGAAGCATAATTCTATGCTATGACATGAAGACTGATTCTCTGCTGACATGAAGCCATATTCTCTGTTACGGGACCTCTCTCCTCTGCCTGGATGCCGGGGCCTAAATATCTGACAATGGACTGTTCCAGTGTTGGGTGACGTGAAGCATGATTCTCTGCTATGACATGAAGACTGATTCTCTGCTGACATGAAGCCATATTCTCTGTTACGGGACCTCTCTCCTCTGTCTGGGTACCTGGGCCTAAATATCTGACAATGGACTGTTCCAGTGGTGGGTGACGTGAAGCATGATTCTCTGCTATGACATGAAGACTGATTCTCTGCTATGACATGAAGACTGATTCTCTGTTACGGGACCTCTCTCCTCTGCCTGGATGCCGGGGCCTAAATATCTGACAATGGACTGTTCCAGTGGTGGGTGATGTGAAGCATGATTCTATGCTATGACATGAAGACTGATTCTCTGCTGACATGAAGCCAGATTCTCTGTTATGGGACCTCTCTCCTCTGCCTGGGTGCCGGGGCCTAAATATATGACAATTAACTGTTACAGTGGTGGGTGACGTGACGCCAGATTCTCTGCTATGGGACCTCTCTCCAATTGATATTGGTTAATTTTTATTTATTTTTATTTTAATTCATTTCCCTATCCACATTTGTTTGCAGGGGATTTACCTACATGTTGCTGCCTTTTGCAGCCCTCTAGCCCTTTCCTGGGCTGTTTTACAGCCTTTTTAGTGCCGAAAAGTTCGGGTCCCCATTGACTTCAATGGGGTTCGGGTTCAGGACGAAGTTCGGATCCCGAACCCGAACATTTCCGGGAAGTTCGGCCGAACTTCTCGAACCCGAACATCCAGGTGTTCGCTCAACTCTAATTATGGGTTATTGAGTGCAGAATGATGGGGAAAAACTTGATTTTTTTTTTGTCTATTTTAGCACAAGTTGCAACATGAAATGGGAAAAAGGTGAAAGGGTGCAAAGACTTTCCAGATGCACTGCATATCTATTGCCCAGCATCAATCTTCTCTTATATACAGTGCCCATATCTTGGTGTCTAGTGTGCAGTTGATTTCCTTGTATATTTAGGACCGTGGCCCTGAATGTGCTGTGAAATATACATTGTCCAGTCCCTGATATCCCATTAGATAAGGCAGTGCCCAGCATCTCTTTTTCCTATAATGTAGGCAAAAAGTAAAAATATAGAAATGGCAAAGCAATAACTTTACATGTTTCTCAGAAATGTAATTTCTTAATTACCCTGAAATTTAGATCCTACAAACTGATGATGCAGTGTTATTCTGAGAGCCGCAGTCGTCACATTTCGCTTCACCAAACAGAGGTCAGCGGTAGATTTATTCCCCGTCCTCTTCTGTATTCCGTATGTTGATAGCACTACAACCATCGAGAGCCCCCTTCGTTACGCCTCATTGTAGAGGTCACGTCATCTGGAGCATGACAGGTACCGGAAAACTTAGCACTTATTAAGGGAAATGGTCGGCAACTATAAACCTCATTTTATGATTCCACCTCTGCTCATAGAGCAAGAATTTCTGCATATTAATCGGAAGAAACCAGAGTTGGGAGAAGCGGTGGTCAAGTGCCCCGAAGTCTTGCCGTTTACCATAATAAATGGAGGTCGTTACTCTGTCCGACACAGTCAGCATTTACAAAGTGCTACATTAGCTGAGGATTGCCAGCCTTTTAAACTATTTCCTCATAATTATGAGATTTGCATCGTCCTTGAGACTAATAGATTCTTATGACTTTTAGAGACCTTATTCACTTGTGAAAAGAGAAACGAGATGCCCCCGAGTACCCAGCACCCGGGAAACTGGTGGATTTATACCAGTCGAGTGACACTGCCTCTACACCTTGAGAAGATGATTCAACTATTGATGGACTGGTCTTTCTCCTCTCCTGTGATTTCTGATGAACTAAAACATAA
Source organism: Bufo gargarizans (assembly GCF_014858855.1). Classification (NCBI taxonomy): domain Eukaryota; kingdom Metazoa; phylum Chordata; class Amphibia; order Anura; family Bufonidae; genus Bufo; species Bufo gargarizans. Next base: position 38,591,712 of record NC_058085.1, on the reverse strand, counting down.
AGGACACCTTTGCACTTTTTTTTTTTATTTGCTTTCTACAGAGTCCCCATTAAAAAAATGTCCCGCCATTTTGCTTCTGCAGTGTGTGTGTGTGCGTCCTTTACCTAGCTGCTGGTGCTGCTGAATCTGACATTAATTGGTCAGAGCTCTGCTGCTGTTTCTGGCAGCAATCCTCTGCACTCCTCGTCTCCCCCTCCCATTTCTCAGTTTTAGATATAGCAGCAGGGAAGGGGAGGAGGTTGTACACAAGCAGTTTGCAGCAGCATCCTGGACACACAGAATCCAGTAAGTATTACTGACACGACCACATGAGAAAAGTCTTAAACTAGAAACAGGCTACAAACAAATATCAGGGGGCCTGAAAATGAATGAAGCCTAAAACTTAGTGCAACTTTTATTTACGACATAGGTGTCTATAGCCAGTAACTGCACCCAAATTTAACTTTTTGGCAACCTATGAATCTTCCGCCAATTCTGATGTCCTATGCTCTTGTATATATCTGGATTGGGCTCCTACTTCGGGCATCACTGTGTTGTGCAGAAGTGCCCTTTGTACCTGGCATAATGTTAGTTAAAGGGGTTCCGACCACCTCCTTGCTGTGAAATAGTAGAGCACTCCGGCACTCTGCTGTTTCAGTAGCTCTCATTGCCAGGCATGAGAGGTACTAAACAGGGTAGCACATCAAGCTATGCTGTTTCTGAGTTCATTTCAAGCTGGCAGATTAGGGAGCATGTCCTTACTCAGAGGATGTATCCTGTCTGGGTCAGCAAGTGGAACTGAGCATGTGCTTCCATCTCCGTAAACAGGACAGAGAAATTAGAAAAAGAGCAAACAGCAGGTGGCGCTATACAGATAGATTTCATTGAATAACTTAGTGGCTTTATTACATTTTTATTTACATGCAATTACGATAGTTTTCAGATCCAGGTGCTTTTTGAAAACTGTAGACTATTATTAATGGGACAGCCCCTTTAAGTCCTGAAATAGACATGGACTTAATTTACTAAGATGAATGTACCTTATGTTGGCACCAGTTCCATATTCTGCATTGAATATACACTTTCAGGGGACTATAGTGTATTCTTCTGTTCCGCATGATGCTTGCACTTTCCAGCTCAGATGAGTGGCAGAAAACTTTCAGTAATCTTCACAATAGGTAAGCCTGCAAATCCATGTTCACATTTGCTGAAAAAAACAAGGCTTGCTATGGACGACACCACTGTTAGTACTTAAGGGTACCTACAAGGGCAGTGAAACCAAAAGGGCCATACTAGTCTTGACGAATACAAATAGTCCTCAGCCTCCACAGCTTCCTCTCCATTTATGGTGGGGACCCGCAACCATCAGACATTTATGGCATATCGTATCGATATGCCATAACTGTCCAGATAGGAATACCTCTTTAAGTCCCCTTTACACTGGCTGATAATAGGGTCAAAGGGTATTCATAAGAATGCGAATCGCCAATCATCGAAAAATGAGCAAACGCGGATTGCATCTTTTATCCGAGCTCTAAAATCCTCAGCGTCGGCAGCACATTTCCCATTGTGAACAGGGGATGTGCTGCTAACAAGGTGGAAACTGTACAGACAAACCAAACATGTGGGTCGTAAAGGAGTTGGCCCTTCTCAGACACTGATGTCATATCCCCGGGACCTGCTCCTATCTCCAGAATATGTGAACCTCCAACTAAATGATTAGAAGTGACAGCCCCTCAGTATCCAGACCATCTGAATAGGGTGCCAAGTGAGAAATCCACACCCATCTGGCTTCAAAGAACTATCAAAGATTATGTCTGCCTTCAGAGGACGCTCTGTTTGGCTGGCACTTTTATCCATGTGATGAATTAGGTAGCGTCTTTTGTTCTGTCGGGTCCTATGATCTCGTAAAACAAGAACTGTTTCATATTTAGCTAAAGCGCACCATGTCTTACCTAAACGACACAATTGATATGTAGAACGGACGGCCCGTGCTTCCAGCCGCCATCTGCTGCCGCAGGTTTGTTCCTAGCGGTGGATAGTTTATCGCCTGTCAAGTAAATGAACTGATTGAATGAAGTTTGAAAGGCGGCAGATAAAGACATTTTTATTGGCCCACGGACTGATGGATTGTTTGCTTACCTATTTAATCATATGTCAAATAAAAGGAGGCAGAGGAGCCCGGTGCGCGAGGGAAGCTGATGTGCAGCCTGTCTTTGAAACAGCACTTTAGAAGGTGTTAGGGGGGTGGGTAAAAATGTGCGATTTCTCTAAAATAGTGTTCTTCTTGGTACTGCTTCCATTTGTAGTCATAGAGATGACAGTCTGCAGACCTGATGTTCCTTGGGGTTGTCAGTGGAGATTAGACTGCTCCTTGTCTTTAGTGTGAATGAAATTCAAGGACAACGGATTTAAAACTCTAAAGGCCCCTTTACACTGCTCGAAGGAGTAGACAATTCTCAGGAAGGAAGGGTTCCTTCCAGGCAATTGCCTGCTCGTCAGTGGAGGAGAAAGCTGCATGTAATTGCAGTGATCTCCTCCACAGTATGGGGAGCAGTGATCACTAAGGCCATCGCTCATCCCCATACAGAATCATTGTGGGCAGCAGAGGCTGTTTAGACGTCACCATCTTCTTGCCATAAGCAGTCATTTAGAGGACCGCACTAACGATCTATTACCCGGAAGATGATGGTATACTGTTACAGAGGGATCTGGATAGATTGGAGGCATGGCAAGAGAAGTGGCAGATGAGGTTTAACACTGACAAATGTAAGGTTATCCACATGGGAAGGAATAATGCAAGTCACCTGTACATACTAAATCGTAAAACACTCGGTAACACTGACATGGAAAAGGACCTGGGAATTTTAATAAACAGCAAACGAAGCTGTAGAAACCAGTGTCAGGCAGCTGCTGCCAAGGCCAATAAGATAATGGGTTGCATCAAAAGGGGCATAGATGCCCGTGATGAGAACATAGTCCTACCACTTTACAAATCACTAGTCAGACCACACATGGAGTACTGTGTACAGTTCTGGGCTACTGTGAACAAGCCAGACATAGCAGAGCTGGAGAGGGTCCAGAGGAGGGCAACTAAAGTAATAACTGGAATGGGGCAACTACAGGACCCTGAAAGATTATCAAAATTAGGGTTATTCACTTTAGAAAAAAGACGACTGAGGGGAGATCTAATTACTATGTATAAATATATCAGGGAGCAGTACAGAGATCACTCCCATCATCTATTTATCCCCAGGACTGTGACTGTGACGAGGGGACATCCTATGCGTCTGGAGGAAAGAAGGTTTGTACACAAACATAGAAGAGGATTCTTTACGGTAAGAGCAGTGAGACTATGGAACTCTCTGCCTGAGGAGGTGGTGATGGTGAGTACAATAAAGGAATTCAAGAGGGGCCTGGATGTATTTCTGGAGCGTAATAATATTACAGGCTATAGCTACTAGAGAGGGTTCGTTGATCCAGGGAGTTATTCTGATTGTCTGATTGGAGCCGGGAAGGAATTTTTTATTCCTCTAAAGTGGGGAAAATTGGCTTCTACCTCACAGTTTTTTTCTTGCCTTCCTCTGGATCAACTTGCAGGATAACAGGCCGAACTGGATGGACGGAGGGCTTTTTTCAGCCTTATAAACTATGTTATCCGATGAATGAGTGATTTGCTTATTCATCAGGTAATCGGTGACACCTTTTAATGGGCCAAATACTGCTAACGAGCATTTGTATGAACGCTCATTAGCGATAATCTGCCCCGAATATCCCATACAATTTAGATAGTTGACAGCCAAACCCATACATGTGCACTCACAACTTGCCTGCGCGTACATGAGTTTTAAATGAGGAGAGCCTAATAAATTGCTGAGAGACTCCTGGTTGTGGCCTATCTCTTGCAGCATCAGGTATGTTGAAATCCAGTTGGCCCAATCTACCTATAGGGGAAAGCCAGGACATTGCTATACAAATCGGTCGACCAGCCCTGTTAGAATCGTCAGTGCCACCCAATGTGTATGGACATCGTCAAAACTCGTGTGATTTTATTGTAGACGAAGTGGAAGCCATCAATAGAAACTAATGTGAGGCATAAATAGCACCTGTCTTGGCTCAGTAGCTTCCTCAGAATTTTCCCGACCTTACTATGGTAAGTACTGTTGATTTATAGCTTGCTGACAGTCCTAGAATGCGGAAAAACTTCTTGACCAATTAAGGAATCTTAAAAGGGTTATCCCATGAAAAGTAATACTATGCAATGAATAGGGCATTTCAAATGAAGGATTATTACAATAAAAAAAATTTTTTTTTTTTTTTGTAATGCACATTATTCCTTTCTTGTAGCACCCCCTGCTGTTTATCCGTCTGGTTCCCCTTTCTCCTGCAGTCAGTAGTGGACGCACATGCTCAGTAGCTTCCCTGCTCCCCTCTGCTCAGTGGAGGAGTAGTGATCTCATAGAGAAGCAGGTGAAGCGGTACAGACACTTCTTAATGCATAGAACTATATAGCGGAGAAGGAAATTGTGGGGACATTAAATACCCTATGTACCTCTGGGACTACTATCTATCCGGGGGAGGAAGGGGTTAACAAGCGCTAATGGGAGACGTCGGTGCCTGATTTTCTCGTGTGATGAGCTGCTATCCATCCATGGAAAAGTAAAAAATAATACATGCTACAGATATGTGAGTAAAAAGGAATAACTTCTTTAAAAGCGATCTGTGACCAGTTTTAATGCGAATGGGCCTCTAGGAGCAACGGGGGCGTTACTGCAGTGTCCCAGGGGGTCAGTAGTGTATGCTGGGCTTTGTAGTGCAGATCGACTCACTAACCTGGGATCCACTGTCGTCTTCAATTGGGGCAAATACTGGAACAGGCAGGTATTTAACAGTTCGTGACGCCAGTGTCAATTAAACGGTGACACGCCGTGTATGGTATTGTAGAAGAATGAAGCAAGCATAGGATAGCCAACAAAAACTGGAACATTTACTGAATATCAGTGAATACAGCTGGTTCTTGAAAGTACAGAATGGCCGGTCTTAGCAAGGCATTATACAGAGTGTTGATTACAGGAGATGCAGTACAGGCGGCTTGCTCACTATTCCTGACTGGTCCTGCTACATGTGACTTTCTCTCCAAGGTCTAATGCCCTATAGCTGGCGTACCCTTGAAGCTGTCCTTATCTAGTACCTCCTCTGTTATCTTGAGTACCTCTTGCTTTATCTGATCGGCCTCTGTGGTATTCTGTGTCTTCAGGCTGTTTAGCTATGCCCTTCTGACTTCTATGCATGGACTCAGGAGGGAATCCTCTCTGCACTGAGTCTGGAAACTTCTCACTTCCTGAGCTAGGCCCTAGCCTATTTATACTGAACTGGGGGCTCCCTCTGCTGGCTGTGATAAGGATTGCCGGTAACCGGCCTGACTGGCTTAAAGGGAACTACACATTCAAATCTAGCAGTGTCGGGTAGCCTACCCGTATGCTGCACACCCCCAGACTTTAACGTGAGTAAGGCCTCGTACTCACACACATGCCTGAACCAACATAAGCTGATGCATAATTTAAACATTACATTATAAATATAATAAACAACTATTTCACATAAAAATATAACATTTGCAATAAATGACGCAAGAAAAAGGGGCGTCTTCTTTCTTCTTAGGCACGGCCGCTGACCTGGCACAGCGGACTTAAGGTGAACCAGGTTAGTCTATTTTTCTTGACTGAGGTATAATAAGTAACTACACAGGGTTTCCCCGTGGGTGTAGAACAGGCAAGGGCTCACGTGGAGGAGTCCATTCTTGCGCACAAACATCAAGCAGGCTATTTCCGATAGTAACTGTTCGGGAGGAGACACCACTAGCATAGTCAAAGTCTCTTAAATGGACTGGCGGACGTCCCCTGGTCATCCGGGTGGACCTTCTCAACACAGGGGTTTCCTCTTCCCTTAGCACCGAGGTAGAAGAGAGAGGAGCAACAGGAGGATCTCCATCCGTGAGACCTTGGTCAGGAACAACGGGAACAACAGGATCCACTAGAGGGGGAACTGGATCCGGGGCATCTTGAACCGGCTCTTCTGGAAGTAAAGGTACAGTAGGTGCCGGAGCGGGCACCAACAAGTTCAACCATGGTGTCAGAAGCCAATGCATGGGATCAGCGTCATACCTTAGATTTCGGACAGCCTGCATAGGATCCTCGGGCTGTATCGATGACTCTGACACAGGGGTTTCAGATATAGAACTCTCGGCACTGGGTCCTGGTGTCAGGCAGAGCTTTAACCGGTTTCGGTGTACAATTTGGGATCCCCTGCCCTCCCGGGTGATCTCATAAGTGTGAGTTCCAACATTTGGGATTGCAGTGACAACATAAGGACTTTGCTCCCATTTACTGTCCAGTTTACTGGTACGGCGGTTATTTTTTAACCATACCACAGCCCCTATCGTCAGGGGTTCTGCATGGGCTGCTTGGTCATAGTCTCTCTGCTGCCGGTCTCTAGCATAGTCCATACGTTCCTGAACAATAGCTTGGGCCGTATTCAATCGCCTTTGGTGTTCAGCAACCCAGTCGGTATTAGGGAATGGGTTGATGCAATCAGGTACGAGTACATCCAAGGAGTGGTCAGCAGGCAATAACCCTTGGCGCCCAAACATCAAATAAAAGGGGGTATACCCGGTGGAACAGTGTATGGTATGATTGTATGTGAACATGAGCTGTGGCAACAGATTAGGCCAATCTCCTCTGGTTTCAGGAGGCACGGTCCTCAGCATCTCTATCAAGGTCTGATTCATTTTTTCACATAATCCATTACCTTGCGGATGGTAGGCCGTCGTCCGGATCTTCTTACAGTTGTGCAGGCGGCACAGTTCATGGAACAGGTGGGACTCGAAAGCAGGACCTTGATCGGTGAGGATCTTCTCTGGACAACCGTAGGGCAGGAGGAAGTGTTTCCAGAACAGTTCGGCTGTAGTCTTGGCCGTCTGGTCTCTCACAGGCACCGCTACAACAAACTTAGTGAAATGGTCAATAATAGTCATAGCGTACATATACCCTGAGCGACTAGGCTCCAGTTTCACATGGTCGATGGCGACAAGTTCAAGAGGACGAGTACTTACAATGGGTCTCAGTGGTGCCCTCTGATCATGGTGTTCACCTCGTTTCAAGGCACAGGCTACACACTCCCGACACCACTTCTCCATGTCTTCTCTCATGCCCACCCAGTAAAACCGCTGGCGGATATTTGCCTCAGTCTTTTGGACCCCAAAGTGACCGGATTGATTGTGGTACATCTCCAACACCATACCTGCATCTCGTCGGGGTATGAGAATTTGATGCACTCTTTCGTTGGACACTGGGTCTAGGCTTCTCCGTAGCAACAGGCCCTTTTGTATGAAGAGTTGATGGCGCTGTCTCCACAGTTTGATGAGCTCAGGATCTGTACTCTTACGCCGAATCCTCTCAGGGGTTCTGCCACTGGTAATGAAGTCCAACAATTCACCCAGCACTCTACTTTCAGACTGTAGTTTCACCCACCTTTCTTCTTTGAGTTCCGGCCTACTGGGGGGTGAAGGAACTGCAGCTCTGTTACTGGTAGCCCGAGCCTGATCCTGTTGAGCAAATTTATGGTAGAAGGCCGGCATTTCTACATCTTCCCAAGCATCTCGCACATCATCAGGAGCTGTCTCTGTGGGAAGTCTGGATAAAGCATCAGCATTGTCGTTAGTACGTCCAGCGCGATATTTTACAGAGAAATCATAGTTGGCGAGACGAGAGGCCCATCTTTGCTCGAAAGCCCCCAATTTAGCTGTATTTAGATGTGCCAGAGGGTTATTATCAGTGAATGCAATGAATGGGGTAGCGGCTAGATAATCTTTGAATTTTTCCGTCACTGCCCACACTAATGCCAGGAACTCTAGTTTGAAGGAACTATAATTCTGGTCATTTTTCTCAGCTCCTTTCAGGGAGCGGCTTGCATAAGCTATCACTCTTTCTTTTCCCTCTTGAATCTGGGCTAACACAGCCCCCAGGCCTCGCTTGCTAGCATCAGTATACAGATGGAAGGGCTTGCTGTAGTCGGGATAACCTAACACGGGAGGCTCGGTCAGTTTCTTTTTTAACAACTGGAACGCTATCTCTCTCTCTTCATTCCACTCAATGAGCACTGGAGTTCTAGGACTTTTCTTGGGCTGCCCCCTCAAGAGTTCCTGGATAGGATCGGCTATTTGAGCAAAATGGGGGATGAAACGTCTATAGTAGCCGGCAAAACCCAGGAAACCCCTCACCTCTTTGACGGTAGTGGGTACCGGCCAGTTACGGACAGCCGCTAACTTATCAGGGTCAGGCTGTACGCCCTCTCCGCTTACCACATGCCCCAGGTATTTTACCGCAGGTTTGAGCAAGTGGCATTTAGATGGCTTTACCTTCAGGCCATGTTTGACAAGGATTTCAAAGACCTCTGCTAAGTGTTTCAGGTGGTCTTCATATGTTTTTGAGTACACAATGACGTCATCTAGATACAGCAGCACTGTTTCGAAGTTTTTGTGACCCAAACACCGCTCCATTAGTCTCTGGAAAGTTCCTGGGGCATTACATAACCCGAACGGCATACAATTAAATTCAAACAGGCCCATGGGAGTGGTGAAAGCAGTCTTTTCCCTATCTGCCGGGGCCATGGGTACTTGCCAGTAGCCACTGGTCAAGTCCAATGTGGAGAAATAGGCAGCGGAGCCCAGAGCAGTTAGTGACTCTTCAATGCGGGGCAGTGGGTACGCGTCTTTGTGGGTTATTTGGTTAATTTTTCTATAGTCCACGCAGAAACGGATACCACCATCCTTCTTCTTTACAAGGACCAGGGGTGCCGCCCACGGGCTACGACTGTCCCGGATTACATTAGAGTCTTTCATCTCTTGGATCATTTCTTTTACAGTCTGATATGAAGTAGGCGGTAAGGGTCGGTATCTCTCCTTGATAGGAGGATGAGAGCCAGTAGGTATGGTGTGTTGTATGGCACTAACCTCTCCATAATCAGCAGCATGTTTACTGAAGGCCTGGTGGTGCTCTTTGACAAGCCGTAGTATCCCTTCTTGTTGATGTTGGGGGGTAGTCTCGTCCCCGACATGTAGCTCTTCCCACCAGGGTACCTGTGACTGGGGCACCGGCGGACATCCGCTGCCTGCAGCTGGCGGCTTTTCTGTCACTGGAAGACGGATGATGTCTTGGAAGAACACCTGAGAAAGCTGGGCAACAGGGTAATGCTTAGTAAGCGCAACAGGATGATCACTCAGGTTAATCAGACGGACAGGTACTTTACCTTGGGAGACGTTCACCAGGCACTTGGCAGCTCTCACATAAGGGTAGTTCTCCATCTGGATTGGCTCCACCAGGGCTGGATAATCTTGGCCTTGGACTCCCAGGACAGCACGACACCATAAGAGAGTTTGGGAATTAGGAGGCAAAGTCACAGGCTTATTATCACGGATCCTGGCAGTACAAATTTCTCCTTTCCCGTTAGCAAACCTCTGCTGGGCACTTAACACAGTGATAGTCTTTTGAATCACCCTCTTGGACGCAGAGGAAGCGGTGGGCAGAGTCTGGTGTAATACGGCAAGTATTTCAGCATAACAGTTTTTGAAGACATTGGTGCCTAGAATGACAGGATGTCCTCCTCTGTCGCCGGCCTGTACTACTATCACCCCCTGTTGAGGCAAGGTTACTTCTCCCACCTGCAGGGTGGGTTCCCAGTATCCATGGATCTTTACCGGTTTGCCATTGCTGGCGATAATCTCTACCCAGGATTCAGGTGGCTGGGTCAATTGATTGGTGTCCCAGAATCTTTTAAAGGCGGGCAGCTGAATAGTAGTGACCTGAGACCCAGTATCTAATAGGGCTTCAAAGGGGACCCCGTTAATCTCCACATTGATTTTAGGATGGGATCCTACATACCGTGGCATCCAATTTGGATCTTTTGGACCTAGTGTTCTACCTCCCGAGGGGTGGTCCTCAGCCTCAGGGGTTGCCCGTTTAACTGCCAGCAAGTGGATTCTGTGTGTCCCATCTTTTTGCAGTATGTACACACGGGCCGCTGGCGACCCCTATTGCGCCTCCCAGGATCCCTGGGGTGAGTCTCTTGGTATGGAGGTGGGAACGGCTTAGAGGGTGACAGGAACTCTTCTTCTGACATCATAGGTTTTTCCCATTCCTCCATTTTTCTGCACACTCTCTCTAGGCTTTTAGTGAGGTGATTTACTTGCTCTGTCAGCATGGCGATAGTATCGGTAGCTGTAGCTTGAACAGCTTGACCGGCCTCAGCTCGGTTAATAATAAACGGTTTTGACCTGCAGGCTGATAACTCAGTGGGGTGCTCAACTCTGTAGATACTGCTGACCCCAGAATTTTTATAGCCAGTTCTTTAAAGTCCAGAAAGGTACTGTTAGGGTGTTGGGCGGACAGCATCTTTAATTGGGTCCTTATTTGCTCACTAGACACTCCGGTAATAAATTGTTCCCTCAGGGTCTGATCCTGGTTATCAGCTTCCTTGGGATCTCTCTGGATTACAGCCCCCAAAGCCTCCTGAAGTGATAGGGCATAGTCACGGAGGGACTCACCGGACTTCTGTTTCTTGCCAAAGAAGTGCATCTTTATCTCTGAGGCAGTCCTCGTTTCAAAAGTGGCCCTGAGGCGGGTGAATATCTGCTCCAGAGTACTCCTTTCAGCAGCAGGCCAGGATAATACCTCTCTGCGGGCAGCCCCCTCCAGTTGCGCTAGCAAGATTTCCATTTGCTGATCGGCATTTATGGGGTACAGTTTGAATAATGCCAGCAACTTTTCTTTAAAGTCTCTTAGGGTATGGACCTCTCCGTTATAGCGGGGAAACCATGGGGCCCCAAAGTAGTAAGGCATGGTAAAGGGCATCATGCTGGGGGCTATAGGATGATTAGGAGCCGCAAGCTCTCCCGGGTCCGGCCGCTCGGCAACTCCCGGATCTGACATGTTAACTTATTACAAGGTGGCCGCTGGTGACTAAAGGGGCCGGAACAATCCCCTTCCCTCCGGATACAAGTTCTTACCGGTTTCGCCGGGTGTGCGCAGGCCAAATCTCGTGAGACTCCGGACGTCCTGTGTACGCGGTGACGTTGCTGACGCAGGAAAAGCAGGGCCGCGGCGGTGTGATGATGAAGAGGGGCGGGATTCTCTGTGTCTTTGAAGGGATCCGCCCACGGAGGTCCTCAGCAGCGCGGGAAACTTTACTCCAGGCGGCCGGTGGCCATCTTGATCACGATTCCCTGACAGCAAGCAGGGTGTTGCAAAGTCCAATAAATCACAGTCCACAAATACGATTTTCTCTCTGGGGGTAGCGCAACACAGTACAGCGTCTCTGATTCCTCCCAGGCACAATTTCAATCCACCGGCTTGGAAATAAAGGGTACAGTCCTCGCAATACGGTGGTGGAATAGTTAAAGCACACAGTTCACACTTCTCTGCACTGTCGAAGTATGCGGATCCTGTTCGTGACGCCAAAAAGAGCGATGCAGTGTCCCAGGGGGTCAGTAGTGTATGCTGGGCTTTGTAGTGCAGATCGACTCACTAACCTGGGATCCACTGTCGTCTTCAATTGGGGCAAATACTGGAACAGGCAGGTATTTAACAGTTCGTGACGCCAGTGTCAATTAAACGGTGACACGCCGTGTATGGTATTGTAGAAGAATGAAGCAAGCATAGGATAGCCAACAAAAACTGGAACATTTACTGAATATCAGTGAATACAGCTGGTTCTTGAAAGTACAGAATGGCCGGTCTTAGCAAGGCATTATACAGAGTGTTGATTACAGGAGATGCAGTACAGGCGGCTTGCTCACTATTCCTGACTGGTCCTGCTACATGTGACTTTCTCTCCAAGGTCTAATGCCCTATAGCTGGCGTACCCTTGAAGCTGTCCTTATCTAGTACCTCCTCTGTTATCTTGAGTACCTCTTGCTTTATCTGATCGGCCTCTGTGGTATTCTGTGTCTTCAGGCTGATTAGCTATGCCCTTCTGACTTCTATGCATGGACTCAGGAGGGAATCCTCTCTGCACTGAGTCTGGAAACTTCTCACTTCCTGAGCTAGGCCCTAGCCTATTTATACTGAACTGGGGGCTCCCTCTGCTGGCTGTGATAAGGATTGCCGGTAACCGGCCTGACTGGCTTAAAGGGAACTACACATTCAAATCTAGCAGTGTCGGGTAGCCTGCATTACCTGCTGCATTACCATTACACCTAGAGGCTCTGCTCTCTCTGCAACTGCTGCACCCTTAGTACTTTGATTGACAGGGCCAGGCACCATGATGTTTTCACTGCCTAGTGCTGTCAATCAAAGTGGCGAGGGTGCGGCAGAGAGAGCAGAGGCTCTAGGTGTAATGGCAACGCCCCCATTGCTCCTAGAGTCTCACCCTTTTAAAACAGTGGTGAGAATCACCAGCAGCTCCCTACCCTGTCCTCCTACGGATGATTGACAGCTTTCTTCCTTTCCTGTGATTAGGAGTTGGCCAAATTAAAAGAAGTGACCCTGCCGTTGATTCACGGTCTGTGTCGCTAGTTTTGCTGCCTTAGGATATGGGAGCAGAACACTGCCGCCAAATTCCCTTGGTTTCCATATAGGGTTGCACCGGGTATCGAAGTATCGATACCCAATCGATACTTTTAGACCTGGATCGATAGTATACCAGCTCTTACTATTTAACGATACTAGGCTGTGCGCGCCATGTTCTTTTCACTAGCACAGTGGAGAAGGACGGAGTCCCTCCCTCCCCACTGTGACTCGGCTGCCGCTGCCACCAGTGGGGAGATAGCAGAGAGGAGGAGGGGAGGGACTGTGGCCACTGCACCACCAATGAATGTAAAACACATTAATACAAGTATAGGTAGCGGGTGATGGCGGTGGTATCACAGAATCGGCACCCGGCCTCAATAACAGGGCATGCGATCTGCCGAACCGCGACAATTAACCTCTCAGGTGCGTGACAACCCTATTTCCATATATTTTCAACGACAACTAGGTATATACTAGTGGGAGCTGTAATGATCTCCACTTCTGGTTGACACTAGCTTTTCTATGAGAATGTGTGTCCGCCTGCTGAGCGGAGGACAAACGGTGCCAGACTGATGCATTCTGAGCGGATCCGCATCCACTCAGAATGCATTAGGGCTGGACAGATGCGTTCAGAGCCGCTTGTGAGAGCCTTCAAACGGAGCTCACAAGCGGATCCCCGAACCTTAGTGTAAAAACGGAACTCACAAACGGAGCCCCGAACGCTAGTGTGAAAGTAGCCTAAGTGAATTAAATTTAGAGAAAACGCAAAGGGCTTAGAAAACCTATTTTTAAGTACCCTATTGGTGAACCTTCAGTTTATATGGGGATCATACTTTTAGGAACACTGCCAAGAACATCTGGAGGACCAGGAATGTCCTTACCTATATGGTCAACCCATTGATTTCAGTGGACAACCTGCAAGGCTTTATTTCAAATTGCACACTTGCTCCTAGGCCCCACCTTGTTCTGCAGTGTGAAACTCTACCATCAGTTTTCTTTTGTGTGGGGGCCCTTCTAACAAACTGGGATTGTCCAGAGTCCAACCCCTTTTAGCAACTCTCAATTTAATTTTCAAGCGTAGGTTGTTAGTGGACCCTCACCTCGACTGCAGTGAAAAGAATACAAAAAAAATACCCATATCCTCACACCAATGACGTAAATGTTGGTAAGACCCTCAGCTGTTGAAAGTGTATTAACAGCTCAGTTTACTCTGTGCCCCCGGCGGGTCACCGCGTGGATGGAGATTAGCATTGGCCGTAGCTCGTCTTTAATTACTGTTTATACAGTTACACTGCGCCGTTATGTTTGACTAAATGCCCGCTTAGAAATATAGGAGTATCTTGGAAAGGAGCCACCTGTTCCCCACTGGGTTGCAGAATCTAAAAAATGGTTTTGATGTTTTAGCTTATACGCATGAGCTAATTTCTCCGAAGCTCTTGAAAGGCTTTCCAGATCTTATGTTAAATGGATGAAGGGTTGAATAAGTGGTCCCCCACTGGGAGCGGGTAAAACAGCATCTATTATCAGAGGGGGAGAAATTTTGGATTATCTCGCAGATCTGACTCCCCTCCCTTGGCCTGTGGTAAAGCTGACCGTAATCCCGGCACTCAAGAACACGTCTGTCTTTGCATGGAACATGGAGGTGAGATGGCTGCGTAAGATCAATGACTGGTCCTGCAGACTCGCTCCAATTAAAGCACTCGTTGAATGGTTGCACTGTGCCCCGCTTTGGCCGGGATCTGATGACACGAAGGTGAGAGGTCTGAAAAAGGAATGCCGTTTATCCCATGCCAAGTAATGAAATTAACTGTTTCATCACCAGGAGTGGGTTAGATGCAAGCCTGCCAAAGACCGGCAGCGTATATATATATGCGCCATATGGAGTACAGACTGAGGTTATTATTCAAAAGGCAAAACACGCGCCCCGCGCAGATCTACACAATCTTGTCCTCTTGTTTCTTAATGGACGACGGGACATGTTTATGTCCATGTTTTATTTGTAGAGTAAAATAATAAATGTGCACCCAGATACATGGAAATAGCAAAAAAATAAAATAGGGTGAAATGGTCTACAGTTCAAAAATGAATGGGGGGGGGGGGGTACCGGAGGTGACTGTAAGAAGCAACTACTGGGGCTGTGAGCATGAATTGTGCTCAGACTGGATGTCATTTATCTCTCTGTAAAGACCTTCAAAAATAAGGATGATTGTCACAAAGGATCATAGACTATTTTTATGAAAGCTGCACCAAAATCTCTCTGTGGGAACAAGGCCTGAAGAGCAACCTCAGCCCGATGGAGTTTTTTCCAGGTTGACTTCCTCTCTTGAGTGAGGTTAATTGTTTCAGAGAATCCCAAATACAGAGAAGAATAAGACTGAATTTACATGAGGCAGGTTGGCTGCAAACATTTTAGCTTCAGTCCCATTCTTCCTCGGAATGCGGCTTGTAGAAGTCCATGTGCTGCAGAAGCAACCCCATTTAGATGAATGAAACTGATTTTCTTGCACAGAACTTTCTGCCACATGTCAGTATACACTTGAAGGGGTATTTCAGTCATTTGAGGTTATCCCTTATCTGAAGTATTGGGGTTGCGTTCCTGCCGCCGGGACCCTGCAGATTACAAGAACGGGAGGCCATGTACCTCACAGGGCCCCGTGAAATGAATGGAGACGAAGGTCAAGTATGCAAACTACCACTCCATTCATCTCTATGAGATAGCCAAATAAAGAGCTAACTTCAAATTACCAGAATACCCCTTTTAGGAGTTAATTTTTCATCAGGAGGTTTTTTTAAGTGTTGCCTTGAATATATGTTGTTTTAATTTTCTCCAAATGTATCAAACGCTGCACAAATTTGGTACTTTTGGCTCGCTTTTGTCTAGAGATGTTACTTCAGTTTTTGTATGCCACCCCCTCCCCTACAAGAGTAAGATTGTGCCTTTTTTCTATTCACAGACCAGAATGATGAAAAATTATCAAAGAAGTAATGCTTTCCTTACAGATCCAGGCCATCTTCACGGTCTCATGTGGGTCTATACTTTCTGGTCTCTCTCAACCCATAGAACATGGTGTGTTGAGATGGACCAGGAAGTTACCATGGAAGAGGAGGGGATTGGTATCACTTATGGTATTATTTTCCACTATTCTGAACTTTTAAAATAGAAATAATCAGCCAGAGACCACTTTTTCTAAATGTGGATCCACTGGTGATCCTGGGCAAAACTACAGGGAACTACACATTTGCATTACAAGATGCCTATTCTATTAAATGAATACAAGGTTGTGTTAAATTCTCGAGACTGGCAATATCTTGCTAGGGTAGTTAACTGGTCACAGCTCCGAATATCGGACACCTCTCTGACATAAATAGGTCCTAATTGAACATATAGACAGGGTTGCTCTAAGGTTCTTAAACGCAATCCATCTAAGAAGATTGCTGATGGGGTTTTGGTTTTGTTTTGTTTCCCACCATAGGATTTCTCTCACTTCTAAGGGGAGGTTAAATACAGAAAATGTTCCTCTTGTTTTTGTGCCCACCCCTTAGGACATGTGGGTATTTTCTGTTGGCCATGACTAATGTTTAGGTACCAGGAATAACAGCAGAAGACATTGATATGTTGAGTCATCCATTCTCCGAGCCTCATTTCAGGAGGTAAAGTTTCATGTTTTGCCCTCTTACTGTGTCTAGGACTCTGGCCTGAACAGTCCCAGAACAGGAGACACAGTCAAGGAGCCCTCACGATGCAAACAACTGGAACGCTGCAGGAACCAACAAAAGAACAAAAGCGTTAAGAACCAGGAGCATTCATGCTCCATCGAATGTCAAAGCTTTCCCTACCAGGGCCATAGACACTGGGCAGTGCCTTGCTTAGGATGGGATTACTATTCACTCTCCTTGAGAACTTCCTTTCCTTTCAGTGGATGGCTAACCATGAAAGGATGGGAAAGATAAATGCACTGCTAATATGAGAACTTATTCAAGGAAGGAGAGACTGGTGGAGCTTAGGAGCCTCAAGGTACATTTTAACTTATAAGCAAATCACTGACATTTTAACTTATACTCACAGTGCCCTTCTAAGTACACCACTTAGACTCAGAGAATATATTGTCTAACTGTCCATACACAATATTACAATGGCAGCCCGTGCCCATCGCTGTCCCGACCTCCAGGGCAGGCACAGGTTACTCACCTCTCTTCTATGACTCCGCCAACTGGCATCCGCTTACCCCCTGTTGGTGACCAGCATCAGTCATGACCACCAGTGTCCCATGTAATCTCTGCAAGCCATGGCCTGCGCAGCTTTGTGCAGGCCTCCAAGCCTGGCTTCAGGGTGTGTGCTTCCCGGCTCTTAAAGGGGCTGCTTCCAGCTAGTGGCTGGTTACTTATGTCTATTTAAGACACCTTCCACCTCAGCTTTAAGTTCCTAGCTGGCTAGTGTTCCAGTGAAGGTGTGCTTATCTGTTTGTCTGTCTGTGTACTGTACCTCTGCCTGTTCATTGACTCTGATTATCCACTGCTTGCCCTGACTAAAGCCTGACTACTCTATTGAACCATTTCTGCCTTCCCTGATGTCACTATAGGGATTAGTGAGGCCCTGAACTTCACCCGCACCACTGTCCCTACCTGCTTGCACAATCCACACCTAGATGATGGCCTGCAACTGAATATTACTCCCTTCCTACTACGTGCAGAGGTCTACAGCGATAAAAGGCATGGAGAAAATAATAAACGTAGTGACAGACACAGAGCAGATAACTGATGAGATGGGTTGGCTAACGAGAACCAGAATACCACCAAACTAAATATAGCAGAGTCGTACACGTCAAGGTCAATACCAAGAAAAAACAAACTAACGCCAAATTAGAAACCTGAATACAGAAATGTACCAAGCTAGGACGTCATGTCATGTCCAAATCGTCAGGCAAAGGGGTAGTGGTCAGATACACGCCGAGGTCCAAAATCCAGATGTCAAAAAACATATACAGTCAGGTCCATAAATATTGGGACATCGACACAATTCTAAAATTTTTGGTTCTATACACCACCACAATAGATTTCAAATGAAACTAACAAGTTGTGCTTTACCTGCAGACTGTCAGCTTTAATTTGAGGATATTTACATCCAAATCAGGTGAACGGTGTAGGAATTACAACAGTTTGCATATGTGCCTCCCACTTGTTATGGGGCCAAAAGTAATGGGACAATTGGCTTCTCAGCTGTTCCATGGCCAGGTGTGTGTTATTCCCTCATTATCCCAATTACAATGAGCAGATAAAAGGTCCAGAGTTCATTACAAGTGTGCTATTTGCATTTGGAATCTGTTGCTGTCAACTATCAAGATGAAATCCAAAGAGCTGTCACTATCAGTGAAGCAAGCCATCATTCGGCTGAAAAAAACAAAACAAACCCATCAGAGAGATAGCAAAAACATTAGGTGTGGCCAAAACAACTGTTTGGAACATTCTTAAAAAGAAGGAATGCACCGGTGAGCTCAGCAACACTAAAAGACCCTGAAGACCACGGAAAACAACAGTGGTGGATGACCGAAGAATTCTTTCCCTAGTGAAGAAAACACCCTTCACAACAGTTGTCCAGATCAAGAACACTCTCCAGGAGGTAGGTGTAAGTGTGTCAAAGTCAACAATCAAGAGAAGACTTCACCAGCGTAAATACAGAGGGTTCACCACAAGATGTAAACCATTGGTCAGCCTCAAAAACAGGAAGGTCAGATTAAAGTTTGCCAAAAGACATCTAAAAAAGCCTTCACAGTCCTGGAACAACATCCTATGGACAGATGAGACCAAGATGAACTTGTACCAGAGTGATGGGAAGAGAAGAGTATGGAGAAGGAAAGGAACTGCTCATGATCCTAAGCATACCACCTCATCAGTGAAGCATGGTGGTGATAGTCATGGCGTGGGCATGTATAGCTGCTAATGGAACTGGTTCTCTTGTATTTATTGATGATGTGACTGCTGACAAAAGCAGCAGGATGGATTCTGAAGTGTTTGGGGCAATATTATCTGCTCATATTCAGCCAAATGCTTCAGAACTCATTGCACGACGCTTCACAGTGCAGATGGACAATGACCCAAAGCATACTGCAAAAGCAACCAAAGAGTTTTTCAAGGGAAAGAAGTGGAATGTTATGCAATGGCCAAGTCAATCACCTGACCTGAATCCGATTGAGCATGCATTTCACTTGCTGAAGACAAAACTGAAGGGAAAATGTGTCATGTGACCAGTGATGTCACTCCCCTTGATGAGTCAGCACTCAATCTCATTTGCTGATGCTCCTGTCTTCGGAGGCCTGGCCTGATCACCAAGGCAACAGGAAGCTAGCGGCGCTGCTTGCTAGGAAGAGCGCCCACTGGCACAGGTATGGATGTAATATTACACCCACCGGCCTGTAACACCTGACAGACCAGTTTCATGGATACGTATACAAACGTTTCTTGCCCCGACCTTGGTTTCTGACTATGAATATTGCCCTGATTCCTTGGTGCCAACTATACCAGGACTATCTCCAGAGGTAGTAGCCTGCTGGCTCCCCTGCAGCAAAGACCAGATCCCTGTATAGGTGTTAAAGCGTGAAAACCAAGGGACTTCCAGGACAACTTCCTTAGACATAGCCCAAAGCTAAACTGGTTAGTTGGTAACAGTGGATCCCCACCCACTGCCTGTTCGGGTACGGCCACACGGTCAGGTTTCTGCATGCAGTTTTGGAAGCCAAAACCAGGAGTAAAAAAGAGGAGAAGTTGTATCCGTTCTGTATATTTTCTTTCTTTTTATGATCCACTCCTGATTTTGGCTCCCAAACTGCGTCAGGAAACCTGACAGTGTGGTTCGTAAACTTATGCAGAAGATATTTGCTGAATAGAAGTTGTTTTGTGAACGCTTATGCCCTTGGACAGAGACAGCTCTTCTATTAGGTAACAAAAGGCAATAAAGGACACCTCATCAAGGCTGGATTTTATGTCCTCCGCTTTCTATGAGGAGAGGGGGAAGCAGTAATTGGTTTGTCTGTGAAAATCAAACCTGACTGATAAAATTGTTCCCTCCTGAAAGAGGCAGCAAGTCATCACCTTCTTCATTCATTAAATACCCATTGAAAAATGGACAATCTGTGCACAGTCCAACCTACAGAGTTACTGGCCAGGTGTGCCTAATGTAGTCTTAATTATCTGTACCTGAGGCCATGCGGCAGCTGTGCCCCTTAACCTGTGCTAGCCTTATGTACGGTAGTTAATTACATAGGTACACCTGGCCTGAATCACTCCTTGGTTCTTTAATGAATATCCTAGAAATTTTGAAAATTCTGATGAGGCAGAAGGCTTCTAGTCATGGACAAAATGCAGGACATTCAATGTTAATTTTAGGGAAAAGGTCTTGCTGACAAAAGGGAAGACCACCGTATTTGCGAAACTGATACCTAATGCCTGACCTTAAGGGGCGCAACAGCTCGCTTTGAAGTCTTGTAATCCCTCTAGGTCCTACAGTAAGACTAACACAATGTGTATGTTTATGACTGTAGTATTTATAGAGGGCAGCATCTAGCTTCTTGGTGTATCAAAAAGGGGTTGTCCATGATTTTGATGGCTGATCCTCGGAGTAGGCCATTGATAACAGATTGGTGAGGGTCACACACTTTGCACACCTGCAGATCAACTGTTTTATGGTAGCTCCACTGCTGGAAGTAGGAGGCAAAACTTCACAATAGTGATGGACGAACATCTTCCGGGACGGTTCACGAACACGATCAAATGTTCGTGAACCGCAAGCTCGCTGCAGGTCCCATTCATTTTAATGGCAGGCGAACCTGAAAAACCTTCAGCTCATATTTGCAGCCAAGAAATAATTACTAGAAGTGCACAAATAGTCCCACAACATGGACAGTGACATACCAGATGTATTGTTTGAATTTGCGATCTCCATTCATTATTTTTTTCAATGTAAATATTGGCAATATAATTTTCGCCTACACGCATGCACACACCAGTTATAATTATTTTTTCTATCTGCGTTTGGCACTCTGTGTAGCTGCAGTATTGCGGCAGAACCGCTCAACACTGCTGCACAATACAAATCCACTATAATATGCTTTCTATGTTAGAAAGTATATTATAAGTGTATCGCACCCATCTGTGTATCACACCTATCAATAGCACACCTATACCAGTCCTTAAAAGGACTTTTGTGGACCTATTTGTCCCTAACAGCCTGTCCCTGCTCCACACAGCAACCTTTCCCTACATTGACAAAAGACTGAATGTAAAATGGTGGCCAGATCGGGTCTATTTATAAGGTAGGTGGTACGTCCATGTGCTGAAACGTCTCAATTGGCTGTCCTGTACCACCTGATGGATGTTTCATGGGTTAAAGTTCTTCTTAATGCAAAAAAATATGGCGGGCTCGAATATCGCCATATGTTAGAGCAAAGTTCGCCGCGAACCGACCGCCGGGTGAACCGCAAGGCCATCACTACTTAACAATTCTGTCCATGGAGTAACGGGCAGAACTGGTAACTGCAGAGCTGCGTCCACTGAAGCGAATGGAAGCGGCACTACAGTTACCAGCTCCATCCACTACATAATGGTCAAGGCTGTGTAGTTCCAGCGCTGGAGCTACCCCAAAACAGCTGATCGAAAGGGATTTGGAGTGTCGAACCTCCGCTGATCAATATGAGATCCAAAACATTTATTATCCAAACCGAGCCACTGTAATAAATTCGGTGCCTCTCTAGACATCTAAAGGATTATTAAATCTGCCACTTTGTGTGGCAAATGCTGACCGTATACACCAGTATTGACCATAACACTTCTTATTTGATGGTTCTGCATTAGGACAACCTCTTTGTGTATGTCCTCTTAGGCAGTGGCGTGCCCAGGGTGTTTGGCACCCGGGGCTGGTCATTTCTCTGGCACCCCCCCCCCCCCCCAATACTTGACCACATACCTCTTACATCTCCTCTCCTGTCATGTAGACCTTCTCTTTCCTCTTCTCCACCGTTAGACCGCCATGACAAATTCTTTCAGCCGCATCTCGTCTCTACAGAGTTTGTAATAGATTTCTCTATTTTTCCATCAACCTCCCCATCCTGGTGTCCCCACAGTGTCATCCTGCTGCCACCCCCAATACTGTGCCCGTTGGGCTCCCCAATGCCCCAGGTACTATACTGCTGAAAAAATAGTGACCCTAATAGACATAATTGGGGTCATTAATCAAACTGGTGTAAAGTAGAACTGGATTTCCAAAAGAGCTGTCAAATATGAAAGGTGGAATCTGATTGGCTGCTATGGGCAACTAAGCCAGTTCTACTTTACACCAGTTTGGTAAATTACGCCTATAGTGTCTACAGCAGCTGTAATGTCCCCTAGAGTGTCCCCAGTAATAATAACACTCTATATTGTGCTCCAGGTAATAATCCCTGTTTAGTGTCTCCAGGAATAATAGAATGGCCCCTACAGTGCCTCCCCAATAGAAAGGCCCCCACACAGTAGTGTCCCCCACACTGCCCCCCACACAGTAGTGTCCCCCAGACAGTAGTGCCCCCCACACAGTAGTGTCCCCCACACTGCCCCCACACAGTAGTGTCCCCCAGACAGTAGTGCCCCCTACACAGTAGTGTCCCCCACACTGCCCCCCACACAGCAGTGTCCCCACACAGTAGTGCCCTCCACACTGTAGTGTCCCCCACACTTCCCCCATACAGTAGTGTCCCACACACTGCCCCCACAGAGTAGTGTCCCCCACACTGCCCCCCACACAGTAGTGTCCCCCATGCTGCCCCCACATAGTAGTGTCCCCCACATTGCCGATATAGTAACTTTCCCCCCACATAGTAATCCTTCCCATAATAATTTGCCCCACACAGTATCCCCCCATATCCCCCTCCCCCCCACGTCCTCCTGTTAGACCATATGGATGTCATTGTGGAGTGTCTCCTCTTCTGAACCCCAGCCAGTTAGCCAGGTCAGAGATCTGCTGCCGCTTTGGTAGCTTCAGCTCAGCCATGTCTGCCAATCATTGGTGAGGGAGGCATATCTTCTGACCTAAAATAATATTACTAGGAAAGTCACCAGCAGCAACACCCCATCCGTTTTCATGAAACACGAGATTCCCCATGCAGGATTCCTCTTCCTGGAAGAAGTTTTCGAGAAAACCAGAGTCCTTTTAGAAGATCCATAAGCCACATTCAAGCTGTAATGAGGGATTACTGGGTGGTTGCACACTTTTCTAAATTGTAGACAAGTCTCAGAGATGACTCACGAGGACCCCGTTATAATCAGACAATAGTTTACCGCGGCTGAGACAAATCTTCACATCCTGGAAGTTTCCATTCGGTAAAGTCCGTGGTTACAGAAGATCTCTCCCGCCTTACAAGCCTCAGGACTGGTGCCTGTCTGCTACATTTAGGTATTTTGTGGCAGCACAACAGACTTATTGCGCCAACCTGAAAGCCAAATCACATATGTCATTGACGTTGATTTATTGGCCAGGGAATGAGGCTATGTGACTGTGATTACAGGGAATCGCTTATTTTTACTGCAGCTCATTGTAGACTTAGATGGAGCTGGCAGGAGATGCATGAAATTATTGCCCTGGAAATGTGAAGTCGGATGATGAGAAGGGTGTAAAATTTTCGAAAAAATGGTTCCTCAGATGTCTTGAAGATTCTCTGCTTTGCATAACATTTTTGCAAGTGTTCTTGGAGCCCAAGGCAAATTTTTTAGAACTCGCCCCAACATCCTCAGTCCACAGTGATATTGGAGCTTAGGTGCACACAGAGCACATAACATGAATTTCGCTGTGTGTCCAGCACAGATGTTCCACCCCAAAATATAGTTATAGTTCTGTACATGGCAAAGCGGTCATACATAATCCTATGTGGCCAGGTCTCACCAACTGAATGCAGGGAATCTCACAGGAGTGGATTGTGAACTTAAAGTCGCCCTGGTAAAAAAACAAAAACTAAAGTGGCCCCATGTTGTGGGTGAGTCTAAATTGATAGAAGGCAGGTCCAATATGAGTAGCCAGGGCCAACTAAAGTAGGAAGGGCCAGCAATACTGTAGAGCAGCACAAAATACTGCCCCAGTTATCAGACGCTCCTAGCTAGGGATGAGCGAATCGACTTCGGATTAAACATCCGAAGTCGATTCGCATAAAACTTTGTTAGAATGCTGTACGGAGTGAGCGCTCCATACAGTATTAGAAGGTATTGGCTCCGATGAGCCGAAGTTATTACTTCGCGGAGTCTCGCAAAACTTTGGGTAATAACTTTAGAAATGAATTTCAACTGTTAAAAACCTTTTATCGAACTCTGGTTCAGTTCCAAGTTACCACTTGGAACCGAAACCAAGTTCCGTAAAAGGTTTTTAACAGTACAAATTAATTTATGAAGTTATTACCCGAAGTCTCGCGAGACTCCACAAAATAATAACTTCGCCTCATCGGAGCCAATACCTTCTAATACTGTGCTGAGTCGATTCGCTCATCCCTACTCCTAGCAATCTTGAGAGCATCAGATCGCTATGTACATGACAGGTGGCCATGAAGAGGGCTTGGGCATCAGCCCACCAGGATATTTTCCTGTAGAGTCCATGGCCAGTCCGCCCCTGGAATATCAGCACCGGTAGAAATAATGCTAGGAATAGCAGATGCCTACAAGCTGGAGATCACCATTCAAATACATTTTTGTATTGATACCATTAATGGATATTTTTTATCAAAGCTCAAAGAGGGTGTTCTGAGAATGGGAACCCCTTATGATATTTGCAGGTTGGGTACAAAGGGTCACCTCTGCTCTGATTCCAGTGCTGAGGAACCTTATTCTCTTTTATGTCTAGAGGCTGAAATTTCCTTACCGTGCAGGGCTCATTTCATTGTATCAGACCTCTCCCATTTTACAAACTGAACCTGTTTCTAGTGATGGATGAACATCTGCCGGGGCGTTTTGCGTTTGCCGCTGGCCCCATTCACTTTAATGGCAGGCGAACCTGAAAAACCTTCAGTTCATATTTGCAGCCACCAAATACTTACTAGAAGTGCACAAATATTCCCACAACATGGACAGTGACATACCAGAGGGGGATCAATGGCAAAAATTCCCACAAAAAATATGTATTTTAATCAGGGGCCATTTTATGCATTTTAAAGGGAAACTCTCAAAAATGTGCCCTGCTGGAGCCTAGAAAAAATTATTTTAGGCCACGGCAGTACGGGCCCCAAAAATTAGGCATTCACCTGACAGAAAATAACAAGTGATTATGTGGCTGGAGGTATATTAGGCGGTCAGTGGATAACAATTTTACTGCAGGCCAGTTGAGTACAGGCCCCAAACATTAGGCATTCACCTGACAGAAAAGGCCTTTTATGCTGCTGTAAATACATAAGACAAGGACCATTCTTTGTTCTGTGTGGTGGCGGATATGTGTGGGCTGGCGTGAGGAAATTCAATTACACATGGTCCTCACAGGTATTGAATTCCTCCGAGATCCATGCCTCATTCATTTTTAGAAATGTGAGGTAGTCTACACTGTCGTGAGCTAGGCGAGAGCGCTTATCGGTCACAATCCCCCCTGCTGCGCTGAACGTCCTTTCGGACAGGACACTCAAAGAGGGGCAAGCCAAAAGTTCCATGGCAAATTGTGCCAGCTTTGGCCACAGGACAAGCCTGCACACCCAGTAGTCCAGGGGTTCCTCGCTTTTCAGAGCGTCCACATCGGCCGTTAACCCGATGTAGTCAGGCACCTGTCGGTCTAGGCATTCCCTAAGGATGGATCCGGAGGGCGGCTGTCGATGGGTTGGCTGCAAGAATAATCTCATATCCGAAGTGACCAACACATCTTCAAACCGCCCTCTTCTTGCAGGCAAGGTAGGATTAGTATGCGCACCTGTTTCGCTGTGGGTGGAAATACCTCTGCCAGTGCCTGTAACAGCAGAATGCAGCATCTCTCACAGCAAGGCCTGGAAATGCTGCTTTCTGATAGCCCTCTGTGATGCTGGTAACATGTCCGCCATTTTGTGTTTGTACCGGGGGTCTAAGTATGTTGCCACCCAGTACTGGTCCTTGCCCTTTATGCTTTTTATACGGGGGTCCCTCTTCAAACACTGGAGCATGAAGGCCCCTATTTTCACTAAATTGGAAGCGGTGGTGCGCCCTGGCTCCTGCTTATCGCCCAGGAGAATGCCGTCCTCTGTCTTCTCCCCCCAGCCACGGATAACACCAAGGATCCCCGAAAAGTTTAAAGTATAACTGTCTTTTTTTTTTTGGAGTATTGGATTGTGGTGATTAATATCTCCTTGGTGGCCCTATTTAAACTTTTCACTGTGTAGTCAATTTCCCCTTAAATCCACAGTTTTGTTCCCTGTACTGCCTGCTTTTACTGTACCTGTGCTTAAAATAAGGTTGCTAGGCATGGTGCGTCTATCTGTTGAAGGACGGAGCACGCAGCGTGCAGGGTCAGATTACAGACAGCCAGGGACTGTAAGTAAATGATTAAAGCCAGGTCCTCCCCAGCAGCTGATAACCGTGCCTGGGCTGTGTGCACTTCTCCCTGTCCCTGCGCTTGGCAGACGCTCCCTCACTCAGCAGAGCTGGAGAATGCAGAGTTGGAGCAGCGCAGACCAGGGAAGGGAGATCTGCCGTCTGATCAGTGTATAAATGAAAGCAACATGTGGTAAGAGGACCCCTTTGTGCTGCAGGAGATTAACCCTTTAGGGGGGAGGGCTCTGGTTACTAACACTTTTGGGGGGCTATTGTTACTGGCTAGTGAGGGCAGGCGGGATTAGCCTCAGGGTGAGGGCAGTGGCGGCCATCTTAACTGAATAGTGAAATTGCATTTTTATGCAGACTGGTTGCTAAGGGCTGAATCTTATTAAATATGGGATAAGTCAGTCTAATAGTAACTGATTCTGGAATATCAT
Source organism: Bufo gargarizans (assembly GCF_014858855.1). NCBI lineage: Eukaryota > Metazoa > Chordata > Amphibia > Anura > Bufonidae > Bufo > Bufo gargarizans. Next base: position 38,565,242 of record NC_058085.1, on the reverse strand, counting down.
GTTATTAGCAACTACATATATGAAAATTGAAATTAGGGTCTAAATGTGACAGTTATCCTTTAAAGTCCCCCTCAAAGCCTGGTCTTCTTCTCCTTCTCCCCCCAGCCACCATCCTCCTCTGACTCCTGATGACTTGTCTCAGATGGAGTAGCCCCCCCTGGGAATTCATTCAGCATTGCGACTTCCTCATCTTCCAGCTCCTGCTCCTCGACGGCTTGATCAATGACACAACGCAATGCACGCTCCAGAAAGAAGTCGTAAGGTACGATGTCACTGATGGCGTCCTGGCTGCGACTGACCAGTTTGGTGATCTCATCTAATGGCCGCAGAAGTCTGCATGCGTCGCGCATGAGCAGCCACAGGCGCGGTGAAAAGAAACCAAGCTCCCGAGAACATGTCCTACTGTAGAGTTCGTACAGGTAGTTGGTAATGGCACGTTGCTGCTGGAGCAGCCTATCAAGCACATACAAGGTGGAGTTCCAGCGCGTCGGGCTGTCACACATCAGACGTCTGACGGGCAGGTGGTGGTGCCGCTGAACATCTGCAAGGCGAGCCATGGCCGTGTAAGATCTTTTAAAATGGCCAAAGATTTTCCTGGCCTGCCGCAAGACACCCATGGACCCGGGGTATTTGGCAATGAATCGCTGCACGACTACGTTCAGGACATGTGCCATGCACGATACGTGTATCATTTTGCCCTGTTTCAGCGCGCTCAAAATTGATCTCAAATTGATCAGGGTTAGCCACTGATCGGCCTGTGACTGGTGTGGCTCTTGGCTTCCAGGCACAACAGCCGCAGCACAGCATGGCATTGTCTCACCTGGCATGTCGAATAGGTTCTGGGGAGCTAAAGGGGTGCAGCAGAAGAGGCAGTAGCAGCGGAAAAGGAGAAGTCAGCTGAGGATGGAGGAGGATAAGAAGAGGCAGGCCTGCATGCAATCCGTGGTGGTAACACCAAATCCACACGGGTTACATGCTTGACGGCCATCAGAAGCTTCACCCAGTGGGCAATAAAAGTTATGTACCTTCCCTGCCTGTGTTTGCTAGACCACGTGTCTGTAGTCAGACACGTGTCTGTGGTCAGATGTATCTTGGCACCGACACTGTGTGCCAGAGATATATTCAATTGCCGCTGAACGTGGCCATATAGCTCTGGGATGCCCTTTCTGGGAGAAATATTTCCTTCCGGGGACCTTCCATTGTGGTATGCCAGTGGCCAAAAATTTCTAAATGCCTCCGAGTCCACCAGTTTATATGGCAGTAGTTGGTGGGCTAGCAGTTCCGACAAGCCAGCGGTCAGCTGTTGGACAAGAGGGTTATCTGGCGTCATCAACTTTTTACTCTCGAACATTTGGGCCACGGAATCCTGCCTTCTGCTAGATGAATGCGACGATGGCACGGTGGAAGGTGGAGTGGGGGAAAAATGGGAGGAGAGAGGAGAAGAGGCAGGACGTGGAGCGCCAGGGGTGTGGCATTGTGGCTTCTGAAGGCGTTGCTCCCACTGGGCTCGGTAATGTGAGGCCAGGTACCTTCTTAAGGCGGTCGTCCCTAGGTGAGCGTTTGGCTTGCTGCGACTTATGCGTTGACAGAACAGGCTGAAGATGTCAACACCATTGTCAGCAGCTGACACATAAAAAAAAGCCCACACTGCGGAGCCATGTGCCTGCATCCTGAGATCGCAAGATGTAACCGTGCATTGTGGATGGCTCGCTCCAGATACATTTGCAGTCTGCTTTTTGCCTCCTGTGCACTGCGAGTTCTGCCTGCTTCTCCTCCTTCCCCTCCCTATCTGCTGCTCCATCTCTTCCTCTGAACTCCCCTACTCTTCCTCTCTTGTGGGCACCCATGTGACGTCCATCGACACGTCATCATCGTCACCTTCACCACCACTGACATTAGAGATCTCGGAGTAGGCAGCAACAGCGGGGACCACCCTCCTTGGGCTGATCTGGGTACTGTTGTCAGACCGCTGGGTGGCGGCCGTTGCTACCTCCTCTTCCTCATCCGATGCCAAGAATGGCTGCGCATCGGTAAGGTCTGGGAATGGATGGGAAAATAATTTCTCTGACTCGAGTGGAGGGGCTATGGTGGTGGTGGTGTCTTTGGGGGTGCACACAGCATAGAGTGAGGAGGGTGCAGATACAGAAGGAGGGTGCAGAAGCGGAAGGCTGAGTGAGCCACTAAACCAACTCTGGTGTGTCCTTTGACGTAGTCGCACGCACCTTCTCCAACTTCCCACTTAGGCTACAGCCTGGTGCACCTGCCCAACCCCTACCTCCCCTGCAGAACAGCCTGCTGCTTCCTCTGGCTGTCAATTTCAAAATGACCCTGTGCCAAAGTCCCTAGAGAAGAGCAGTATTTGTGGAAGCAGATATATTGCAGGCCTCATTAAGTATTTGGTGGAAGCCGATATATCGCATCCCTCAATCAGTATTTTGTGGAAACAGGTATATAGAAGCCCTTAATCAGCATTTTGTATAAGCAGGTATATCGCACCTCTCAATCAGTATTTTGTGGAAACAGGTATATAGAACACCTGAATCAATATTTGGTGGAAGCAGGTATATCGCACCCCTCAATCAGTATTTTGTGGAAGCGGGTATATCAAACCCCTCAATCTGTATTTTTTGGAAGCAGTTATATCGCAGCCCTCAATTATTATTTTGTGGAAGCTGGTGTATCGCAGGGCTCAATCAGTATTTGGTGGAAGCCGGTATATCGCACCCCTCAATCAGTATTTTGGGGAAGCAGGTATATAGAACATCTGAATTAATATTTGGTGGAAGCAGGTATATCGCACCCCTCAATCAGTATTTTCTGGAAGCATGTATATAGAACCCCTTAATCAGTATTTTGTAGAAGCAGGTATATCGCATCCTTCAATCAGTATTTTGTTGAAGCAGTTATATCGCACCCCTCAATCAGTATTTTGTGGAAGCAGGTATATAGAACCCCTTAATCAGTATTTTGTAGAAGCAGGTATATTGCACCCCTCAATCAGTATTTTGTGGAAACAGGTATATTGCACCCCTTAATCAATGTTTGGTGGAAGCAGGTATATCGCACCCCTTAATCAGTATTTTGTTGAAGCAGGTATATCGCACCCCTCAATCAGTATTTTGTGGAAGCTGGTATACCAAACCCCTTAATCAGTATTTTGTGGAAGCAGGTATATTGCACCCCTCAATCAGTATTTTGTGGAAGCAGGTATATTGCACCCCTCAATCAGTATTTTGTGGAAGCAGGTATATTGCACCTCCTCAATCAGTATTTTGTGGAAACAGATATATAGAACCCCTTAATCAGTACTTTGTAGAAGCAGGGATATCGCACCCCTCAATCAGTATTTTGTGGAATCAGTTATATCGCACCCCTCAATCAGTTTTTTTTTGGGGGGGCAACAGGTATATCACAGCCGTTGCAAATCGTTGTTGCAATAACGCTTGTCCCTCTATATACCTGCAGTATTGCAGCAGAACCGCACACAACTGCTGCACAATACAAATGCACTATAATATATTTTCTATGTTAGAAAGTATATTATAGGCATATCACACCCCTCAATCAGTTTTTTGGGGGGTAACAGGTATATTACACCAGTTGGAATTAGTTATTCCAATAACGCTTGTCCCTCTATATACCTGCAGTATCGCAGCAGAACCGCACACAACTGCTGCACAATACAAATGCACTATAATATACTTTCTAACATAGAAAGTATATTATAAGTATGTAACACCGCTCAGTATATCACACCTATCGATAGCACACTTATACCAGTCCTTAAAACGACTTTTGTGGCCCTATTAGCTAAAAAAAATGTAAAATGGCTGCCAGATCGGGTTCTGTTATTGGGTGGGGGTGTGTCCATGTGCTGAAACGTCTCAATTGGCTGTCCTGTCCCACCTGATGGATGTGTCATGGGTCAAATCAATGCAAAAGAATATGGCGCATGCGAATATCACCATATGTTCGCATGTTTGGCAAATCGCGAACGAGCAAAATTTGCTGCGAAACGACCGCCGGTGCGAACCGCAAGGCCATCTCTACCTGTTTCATCTGGACCAGAATGGTTCTAGTCGCTGAAAGCAAGCAGAGATCTTGAAAATAAAAAACAAAACAAAAACGTGAAAGCTTATTATTCACTGAATGGGCTTTATTTGCATGTAACCAGGAAGCCGATTTAATGGCGGGTCTCCGGTTTCTGTACTTCAGTGAAAAATGAATGGGGCTCATGACTAGTAACGTCTGGAGGTGCGGGAAATGAATGCGGATTCATACTTGTCAGGGGGGAGCAATGACATCATCTGCACATATTTAATACAAAAATCTCACATGGGTGATCGAATTAAATGTATTTCGGCCCTGGAGACGTGTAGGTCGTTATGTGGATACAGATGTGACCTTCCTTACCTTTCCTCTTGGCTCAAGATATTCTGAGATGAGTGGCGCGAGATGACCAGATTTGGAAAAACAAACTAGTCGTCTTGTGCCACTCATCTCGGGATATCAAGAGCCAAGAGGTAAGGTAAGGAATCTGGGTGCCATTCTGGGCCAGTCCAGCCAAGGGTCAGGAATGATGGTGTGCTCCTAAGCTCCTAAAGCGGCCGAGTAAACCAGGAGGAAGGAAGGCATTCAGTGACGAGGCAAAGAAATGCAGTTGCTGGTGTAAGGTTGGGGTTCTTCTTCTGGTGCAGTTCCTAGTCATGTCAAAGTCATGCGTGAAATTTGGGGGTGGCTTTTGCCCTTTTTCCCCTCAAAAAACCTTCATAGATAAAGTTGCAATTTGCAATTTGAACAGAGATATTACCATGTAGTGAGGTAACGGACTTGACTGACTGAGTTACTTAGTGGATGGAGCAGGATCTCACAGCAGCACAGAGTGTTTTAGGAGAGGAGTTGTAGGAGGCAGTGACCTGTCAACGTATGTGATGATGTCAGTGAGGACAGAACCACTGTTGGCAGGTTCAGCAGGGCTTCTGAGAGAGATGACCTACATGTTACACCACCCAATGCAATGTCTGATATATACAAACTCGGGGAATTAAGTATACCTCAGGCCTTAGATAGTGGAAGGAGCAGGGTTCTTAAGCAGCACAGAGTATTTAAGAGATGGTTGTTTGGATCTTGCCGGGCACTGACCCATCCAATCCATGATGATGATAGTGAGACAGGGCTGCCAGTGACATGGGAAGAGGAGAATGTAGATATATGGAAGGTCAGGGTTGAGACAGCAAGGTCCCCCAGCAGCACAGAATATTTAAGAGCGGGTGTTTGGATCTTGGGCGGAGTGACCTGTCCACTGGTGATGATGTTAGTGAGGAAAGAGCTGTCAGTGACATGTGAAGAGGAGAATGGAGACATATGGAAAGTCGTGAGAGAGCAGGGTCCCCCAGCAGCACAGAGTATTTAAGAGTGGGTGTTTGGATCTATTGGGGGATAGGGGGGCAGTGATCTGTCCACTGGGAATAATGTTAGTGAGGACAGCGCTGCCGGTGACATGTGAAGAGGAGAAAGGAGACATGAGGAAGGTCACAGAGTTACATACTGGAGAGAGCAGGGTCCCCCAGCAGCACAGAGTACTTCAGAAGCTGAGGGTGCTAAATCTAATTCTGGAGTTCCTCCATGAAGTTACTATAATAAGCCTCCTGAGAACACAACGTATGGTTAGTCAGAGGTTCTGATTACATCGGCCGCTTGTCCAGCATTTGACATTAATTATAAAAGTTTTTGGTTTCAACAGAAGAAAAAAAATTGTGACATGAAAGGGAACAGGTTGGGATTGATTTATTTGTCTGGTGTTGCTGCCATCCCTTTCTGTTTTATTGATGCTGGATTCATAAAATGCAGTGGTGGTGAAATGCTGACCTCCATGCGGGTCTCGCTCTGGAGGCTTCGCAGCCTCACCAGCAGCCTGTATGTTCCCGCAGTCACCGGATATGAGAAAATTCATTAGCACAAACTAATACAACACAAAGCAATAAAGAGAGTGACCTGCTGCCGCCTCATCTGTGAGAGCCATGCTGGTCCGCGGGCTCCCATGCATACCTTTAACCCTTGCATATCTAGCCCTCAACCTTGGGAGCAGAGTGGGATCCAATTCTGCTATTAACCTATTTAATCTAAGAATATCTAAAAAATAACTCAAACCCCCATCTCCTCAGATGACGTGGCTCAGGAAGCGTGCTAGACTGTGTCCTAAAAAGGACTGAAGGTGCCGTGGTGCTCCGGTGAGTGCTGTGGCTTCCTCATGGTATACCAGGCACAGGGAATAGGATAGAACTACGTGTAGTACCACTCACAGCCACTACAAAATCTATGGCGCTGTGCCTGGTAATAAAAAGGCTGCTGCACTTATTTGAGCGCCGTGGCCCTTCAAGCTGCTAATTGGTGGTAGTGCCAAGAGCCGGACCCTCGTCAATCTAACACTGATGGCCTATCCTAAAATTAGGCCATCAATTTTAAAATGCTGGGTAATCCCTTTAACTCACGTGGAGCACCGTGCCCACCTTTCCACTCAGTGTCCTCCTGGATGCCAGTGGTGGTCACTTCAACTTGCAGAATTATGTTGAGAGAAGCCCCTTTCACTCAGTGGGTAGCCTCTTGGCCTCTTCTTCTGTATGGAATGCAGTATTGCTCCATGATCTAGCAATGTCACCAACACAACCATGAAAAACTACAGAAGAATGTAGAATGCACACTCATTGACAAAAAAAAGAACGCACCCAGACGGTGCTGCAAAATTTGTCCTGCAGATTGTAAATAATTACAGGCGAGGTCTGATTTGACACTGGAGGAAAAAAAAGAGACAATGCAGCAGCACCTTGCACATCAGATAAAGTACAATAATGCCAAAAATGATAGTGCTAATGCTACGCTTATTTATAAAGTGAGATGCTTGGCCAATGCATTTTGTACAAAACCATCTGAGCCCGTCCGCCACACGTCAAGGCGATCTCTGTTAGACGGGTCCCAACACTAAATACTACCTGTCATGCGCCATAATGGCCGCCATAAAGTTCAGGGAGTGTTGTATCCACATGCATGCTGGATCCACTCTGCTTTTTACCATTTTTGGTGCCATAATGGCCTTCATTTATCTGATTTGCAGGGTGCTGCTGCATTGTCTGTTTTTTATCTCTAGGTCTTTGCCATGGCGGCGTGCACCTGCGCACTGGGAGGTGCTGACTAACCCCCTTTTGTTTGCTGATTTGACACTGGGTCTGGCCACAAGAGGGCGTTAAACTGGCTGCCCTATAAAAAGGCTCTCAGAGGCTACCTTTGGGTAGTGTACCTCTTGGTGAGAGATCATTGACTGCTAGACATGCCTCTGTGATCCACTTGAAGAGATTTTGGCCAGTTGACAGACTTTGAGAGGGGGCATCACTGGACTGAAAGAAGCAAGATGGTATTTCGAGGAATTGCCCGCCATCTGGTTGTTCTGACCTAGCTGTTAGAAGGTGTTGGGAGCATTGGTTACATGAGTGCACACACACATGGCAAACAGACTCCGGACGGCCCAGACAAACCACCAGTAGAGAGGGTCGTTTGACCCACTGTCAAGCACAAGCAGCTCCCACAGTTTCGTTGTCCACCCTCCAGACACAGGTGGCCCCTTCATCATATCTATGTCTCTGCCAGGACCATTTCCAGGTGTTTATTTTTGTCTCATGGCTCCAATTATGTGTCCTGCCATTGATTGACAGTCACCGTAGCCTTTACAGTGGTGTCAAGAAACCTGGAAAGCTACGGACTGGAACCATATTGTCTTTATGCGATCCCACAATTCTAGTATAAAGGTCTTTTGTTGAGCGCTTCAGTTCTGCCTTTGCTGTGGAGCGACACACTGCCCCAGCTGCGGGTGTGATGATCTGAGGGGCCATCGCATATGACAGTCGGTCACCCCTAATAGTGATACGAGGGACACCAACAGTTCAGCGATATCTGTAGGACATCCTGCCACCACATGTGCTCCTCTCATGCCAGGATAATGCTCGCCTGCACACAGCATCTGTTTCCCAGGAATGTCTCCTCCAGATTACAACACGTCCTTGGCTGCCCGATCCCCAGATTTATCGCCAATTGAGCATTTATATGACCAGCTGAGACGTCATCTTCACCAACCTACAAGTGTGCAGGCCAGCTGTAACATCTGTGGGCAAATGTGCTGCAGGATACCATAGAACCTGTATGACTCCATGACCAACCATATCTCATCTTAGCCCAACAGGGTTGAGGAACCTCCTTTCAATTGTACCTCTTTCCCCAATAATCTTCTAATTTTCTCTAATTTTCACGCACGGTTGCTAGGAGACAATCGTGATGGGAACCCGATCATTATTATTTTCCCTTATAACAAATAATAGCATTCTTATTACAGAATGCATAGTAAAATAGGGCTGGAGGGGTTAAAAAATAATATATAATTATTTAACTCACCTCATCCACTTGTTCACGCAGCCCGGCTTTTCTTCTTTCTTCAGGACCTGGTAAAGGACCTTTGATGACATCACTGCGCTCATCACATGGCCCATCACATGACCCATCACCATGGTGATGGATCATGTGATGGGTCATGTGATGAGCGCAGTGACGTCATCAAAGGTCCTATTCCTGTGCACAGCAAAGATGAAGACAGAACAGAAGCTGGGCTGCGCGAACAAGTGGATTAAGGTGAGTATATTCTTTTTTACATTTTTTTAACCCCTCCATCTATTATAACCATGTTTAAGGGAAAATAATACAATCTACACAACACCTAACCCAAACCCGAACTTCTGTGAAGGTTCGGGTTTGGGTACCAAACATGGCGATTTTTCTCACGCGCGTGCAAAACGCATTAAAACGATTTGCACTCTCAGGGAAATATCGCGCATTTTCCAGCGATGCACCCGCATCTTTAGAGGCCTAAATGAGTGTAATTCACACTGAACACCATATTTATCAAGCCCCCCCCCCCCCCCCCCCACCTGACATCCAGGTTATATTCAAAGGTCTCAAGGTAATAGCTTTATGTGTCATGAAGGCGATGTCATTCTACAGACCGTGTTGCCATTAAGAGTCTGAGGAGAGCTTGGACAGGAGCTCCAAGAATACTGGTGGGCATATGGCATCTCTTCTTCAGAGCAGGAGGGGACATGGAACAGACCGGGCAGCGATCTATAATCAGGCTACGGAGGTCCTGCCCAGTGGAGCCTATAATATAATAGAGACAGCATATCCCGCAGTGATTGCCCCATTGTAAGCCATGACCTTGCTGAACTTACATTGCCACATTTTTTGCTGTTCGTTAAGCTCCGGTGGTCCGGTCTCTTTCGTAAATGACTTTTCCTCTCGGCCCCTGGTGAATGGAGAAATATATTCAGCCAGAGGTTTGGCAGCTGACAGAATTGAGCAGCGCAATCCTACGAGACATTTGATTAAAAGGGAATTAAGTTTGGAGCAGCGAATGACCCGGTCGGTGACTGGCAATAATATGAGGAAGCTTCGTGGTGTGTGATATTAATACTGTCCGTGACAAAGGTCCCGCTGAGCAACTGCCGGTGAGGGCTCCCATATTCAGCCATGCGCCGTTAGGGTTAGGGTCCGTGCCCGTGCTGTGGAGCTCAAATTGCGGTCCGCAATGCACGGGCACCAACCGTGGGGCAGCTGCATGTGGTTAGTAGACTTATTCACTTGAATGGGGTCCGCGATCTATCCGTTCCGCAAAAAGATAGAACAAGTTATATCTTCTTGCGGAAGGGAAGGTGAGGTTGAGATATGGTTGAAACTGCGGCAAAACAGCATTGGCAAAAGACCTTATATCAAGGGATGCTAAAACCATACTTCTTAAGTTGTCCTCCAGGAGGTCCGAGTATCCACAGCATAATGAGTAATGAGACCCCTTTCCATTGATCATGCCCCTCTATACATGAACAGGCCTCATTTTCACGAAGCACATTTGGGTACTGTCTGATGATACAGCATTGTGACAACACATCTAGTCAAAATTCATGGAAGACTGCTTTCTGGGAGAAAAAATAGCCCTCTTTACTACGCCAACTCTTCCAGAAAACTCAGAGGTCTTTTTTTGTGGGGGGGCGCCTCCTGGATGCTAATGGCCTATCCTCAAGCCGTCAAGTGTAATTGTCAGGGTTCCCCTGCCAATCAGATATTGACCGACCATCCTGAGGACAGTCCACCAGTAGTAAAATTCTGGACAACCTCCTTAAAGGGAACCTGTCACCGGGATTTTGTGTATAGAGCTGAGGACATGGGTTGCTAGATGGCCGCTAGTACATCCGCAATACCCAGTCCCCATAGCTCTGTGTGCTTTTATTGTGTAAAAAAAAGGATTTGTTACATATGCAAATTAACCTGAGATGAGTCCTGTACGTGAGATGAGTCCTGTACGTGAGATGAGTCAGGGACAGGACTCATCTCAGGTTAATTTGCATATGTATCAAATCATTTTATTTACACAATAAAAGCACACAGAGCTATGGGGACTGGGTATTGCGGATGTGCTAGCCGCCATCTAGCAACCCATGTCCCCAGCTCTATACACAAAATCCCGGTGACGGTTTCCCTTTAAACTTCCCAGAAAATGGAGAACCCCCAAACTTCTCGAAGAGTTGGACTATTGACAATCAAATCTTCAGATGAGAAACCTATTGTCTGCTTCTCCCTATCTAAAGCTACTTTCACACTAGCGTTAATATTTTCTGGTATTAAGACCCGTCATGGGGTCTCAATACTGGAAAAAAACTCTTCCGTTTTGTCCCTATTCATTGTCAATGGGGACAAAACGTAACTGAACAGAACGGAATGCTGCAAAATGCATTCCATTCCGTTCTCATACCGGAGAGAAAACCGCAGCATGCTGTGGTTTGCTTTCACTCCTTGGATGCGGAGCAAAACGAGTTTTCGCTGACACAATAGAAAACGGATCCGTCCCCAATTGACTTTCAATGGAGTTCATGACGGATCCGTCATGGCAATGTCAAAGATAATACAACCGGATCCGTTCATGATGGATGCAGATGGTTGTATTATCAGTAACAGAAGATTTTTGCTGAACCCTGCCAGATCCAGCAAAAACGCTAGTGTGAAAGTAGCCTAAGCATCTAAACAAATTTGCCATAACTATAACTCCAATCTTATAGTAAAATGACCAACATTAGGTATATAGCGTATACTGTAAATATCGACACACCTGCTGGATCACTATGTTGTAGTGCAGTGGGCAGGAGTGGGTTAATTAGGGCACACATAGCATACCAGGTACGACGTGGCTGCTGATTCTTGTGACTTCTCCTGTCTCATCACAGGCTGGGCTATGACTTCATGAGAACAGCATTGTCATTTCCCTCAGCTACGATGTAAGGTCGGGTTGATGGCTCGATGTTCTCAGCTCCGCCACTCAAGTTTGAGATCCGCGTCTCCTTCCATATTCACAGCCACATGCCTGGGGTGAGGTAGAGGACAGCATGAAGCCACAAGATCCTTGGAGGACAATCCCGCTGCTAGTCATTGTCCAGCCTGTCTCGCCACTCTGTCCTCATCCTGTATCATCTCTCATTATCCAGGACCAGGGTGCAAAAAAGATCCTTTAGGGCTTGTAAGACAAGTGTGAGGACATTGGAAGAGGGATTGTATCTGCCGACACCGTCATCGCGTGTGCCAACATCGTCCATCATGTAATACTACTGAACCTCATTATGAAAAGATTTTCAAGGGCAACGTGATGCTACTTTGGTGTATCAAAGTCTATCGTGTGATACTGGTGTTTCCACAAAGACATTTATCACCCATGGATTGCAGTGAGGAGGAGTATGAGTTAATCAGCTACATAAAGCTTCTCTCAACTTCTGTGTAGTACATAGACAGCGTACTGTTATAGGGGTTTTCCAGGTGTATGATATTAATGACCTATCCTCAGGATAGGTTATCAGTATCAGTTTGACGGGGGTCTGCCACCCAGCACCCCCACTGATGAGCTGTTTGAGGAGTCACCTTTCTACCTACCAGGGACATACGTACCTTGTATGGTTGCTGTGCTTGGTATTATTGGCCAGGACTATTCACTTCATTGGGACTGAGCTGCGCTTAGGCCATATGACCGATAAACGTGACGTCACTGGCCTAGAAAGAGGTCATGGCACTCACCAGAGTGGAGTGGCCTCTTTAAACACTTGATTGGCGGCGGTGCTGGGTGTTGGACCCCCCACCGATCTGATATTGATGACCTTTCCTGAGGATAGGTCAACAGTATCAAAATTTTGGACAACTCATGTAAAGGGGTTATCCTGGAAATAATATTGATGATCTATCCTCAGTTTTGTTAGGAGAGGCCGGGCTCTCCGTGAGCGCTGCAGCATCTTCCTAGGCCATGTGACGTCACCGTACATAGGTCACGTGACCTAGTTGCAGCTCAGCTCCATTGAAATGAATGGGACTGAACTGCAATACCAAGCATAGCCGCTATACTATGCACAGCTGCACTCACAAGAGCTCGGGTGAGCATGGCGGCTTCCTGGATCAGTGGATCTCCGATCTGCCAATCAGCTGATCTGATAACAATGGACACATGCAATGCCTTATATTCTGTCTTCATACACGTTCACACAGTGTACAGTCTGACATTCAGCCATCCCTGTCTTCCAAATAAGAGGACTGTTCTTTGTTGTCTGGCAAAACAGGAGTATTTGGTAAAACTATAAGAATACAAATAACATGTATAAGTATAAAGTATAGGAAGCAGGTACTATAACATTAGTGAAAGCGCATGGTAAAATGGCTGCCTATACATAGGATTGCATACCTCTCTAACAGTTATAACAACTTCCCTGAGTAACAATGATAACTAGCTGAACAGCTCTGCATAACATAATGTCCCAGAAAAAAAAGATAGATCTCTCACCAGATATGATTTTACCAGGATGGTGAAGTTTAAGAAGAAGATATGCAGGAGGACAGCTCTGTACTGTGTCCTGGAGACTTCTCTTTCCCGCAATGCTTTACACCACCCACAATGCAGCAGTCTTAGCAACAAGAAAAACAAGGTGCAATTTAACACCGCTAGATGGTGCTATAACCACATGAATCACTACAGGAATAACAAAACTGATGCAGACGTGATCTGTAATGATTTTCCCTAACTGGGCAGAACACTCCCCTTCTGGCGTCAATGGACGCCACCACTGAATCCTTCTTTCTTAGCAGCCCATTTTGGTCAATGATGGGATCAAGCTTCTTCAAAGCGCTATCCTTGGAGACTGACCTTTGCTGAGGTAGTCAATTTCCTTAGCATAACATTCATGTTGTATAGTGCGAATAATAAACTTTTTGGCCTTTTCTAAATTAGCAGCGGTAAAGGTGTGTTTGCAGTGATGCCAACTTTTGCAGGGCATCTGACTTACAGGTAATATCGATTTGTAAGACTGAGCTATATGAACTAGACAGGCTATAGCACGAACCAGCGACATCCAGGTGGAGAACCTGTTGAAACTATGGGATTTGATTTGGTGATCCGAAGTCACCGTACGTAGAACAGATATTTCAGGTCGGATTTCTTCATTGCCATCTGGGTCTACCAATTCGAAAGTGTCAAGTCCGATGCTGCAAGACGTTGAACGGTACAGAAATGCAGGACCCGTAAACCATGTTGTGTCCTTAAGGTGGCTTGGTGCGACAGATATAGTCGCGTAGGCCATAGGATTATGCTGTGTAGGCGTGTAGTGCCACTGTTTAGGACAAGTGGATCTCCTGATCCTTAGCACCCGATTGCAGACGTAGACGTAAAAGTGTCTGGTTTCGTTCCAAATATATCCTAGGACTACCTTGCTGTCCATATAAAACTCGACTTCCTTGATTTCCAGGTTCATTTCTGATGTTATAAGTTAAGCCAACTCCACTGCAAGCACAGCAGCGCAGAACTATAATCTGGGAATCGTGTGTTTGCGCAGTGGCGCCAGTTTGATCCGGCTCATGACAAATCCTATATAGTAGCATAGTACATAAGGCCGAAAAAATACATTTGTCCATCCAGTTCGGCCTGTCATCCTGCAAGTTGATCCAGAGGAAGGCAAAAAAAAAACTGTGCGTTAGAAGCCAATTTTCCCCACTTTAGAGGAATAAAAAATTCCATCCCAACTCCAATCAGGCAATCAGAATAACTCCCTGGATCAACGACCCCTCTCTAGTAGCTATAGCCTGTAATATTATTACGCTCCAGAAATACATCCAGGCCCCTCTTGAATTCCTTTATTGTACTCCCCATCACCACCTCCTCAGGCAGAGAGCTCCATAGTCTCACTGCTCTTACCATAAAGAATCCTCTTCTATGTTTGTGTACAAACCTTCTTTCCTCCAGACGCAGAGGATGTCCCCTCGTCACAGTCACAGTCCTCAGGATGAATAGATGATGGGATAGATCTCTGTACTGACCCCTGATATATTTATACATATTAATTAGATCTCCTCTCAGTCGTCTTTTTTCTAAAGTGAATAACTCAAATTTTGATAATCTTTCAGGGTACTGTAGTTGCCCCATTCCAGTTATTACTTTAGTTGCCCTCCTCTGAACCCTCTCCAGCTCTGCTATGTCTGCCTTGTTCACAGGAGCCCAGAACTGTACACAGTACTCCATGTGTGGTCTGACTAGCGATTTGTAAAGTGGTGTTCTTATCACGGGCATCTATGCCCCTTTTGATGCAACCCATTATCTTATTGGCCTTGGCAGCAGCTGCCTGACACTGGTTTTTGCAGCTTAGTTTGCTGTTTATTAAAACTCCTAGATCCTTTTCCATGTCAGTGTTACCGAGTGTTATACCATTTAGTATGTACGGGTGACTTGCATTATTCCTTCCCATGTGCATAACTTTACATTTGTCAGTGTTAAACCTCATCTGTCACTTCTCTGCCCAAGCCTCCAATCTATCCAAATCCCTCTGTAGTAGTATACTGTCCTCATCAGTGTTAATTACTTTACACAGTTTAGTGTAATCTGCGAAAATTGATATTTTACTATGCAAGTCTTCTACAAGATCATTAATAAATATATTGAAGAGAATAGGGCCCAATACTGACCCCTGAGGTACTCCACTAGTGACAGTGACCCAATCTGAGTGTGTACCGTTAATAACCACCCTCTGTTTTCTGTCACTGAGCCAGTTACTTACCCACATACAGACGTTTTCTCCCAAAATTCTCATTTTACATACTAACCTTGTATGCGGTACAGTGTCAAATGCTTTGGAGAAGTCCAGATACACGACATCTATTGATTCGCCGCTGTCAAGTCTAGAACTTACCTCCTCATAGAAACTGATTAAATTTGTTTGACATGACCGATCCCTCACGAAGCCATGCTGATATGGCGTTATTTGCTTATTTCCGTTGAGATGCTCTAAGATAGCATCTCTCAGAAAACCTTCAAACAGTTTACCCACAGCAGATGTTAAACTTACCGGCCTATAGTTTCCAGGCTCTGTTTTTGGACCCTTTTTGAATATTGGCACCACATTTGCCATGCACCAATCCTGTGGGACATTCCCTGTCAGTATAGAGTCTGCAAATATCAGAAATAAGGGTCTGGCTATGACATTACTTAATTCCCTTAGGATACCGGGGTGTATGTCATCCGGTCCTGGCAATTTGTCTATTTTAATCTTTTTAAGACGCCGCTGTACTTCTTCCTGGGTCAGACAGGACACTTAATAGGGAATTTATTTTTACATTCAGCATTTCATCTGACAGTTTATTTTCCTCAGTGAATACATTGGAGAGAAAAAATATTTAACAGCTTTGCTTTCTCCTTGTCGCTCTCTGCGACTCCCCCCTCATTACTCTTTAAAGGGCCGACACCTTCAGATTTATACTTTTTAACATTTATATTATTGAAGAACATTTTAGGGTTAGTTTTACTCTCTTTGGCAATTAATCTCTCGGTCTCTAGTTTGGCAGCTTTTATTTGTTTTTTACATGTTCTATATTTTTTTCCTTATCGTTTTTCAGTGCTTCCGTGCTGCCCTCCTGTTTTAGTGATTTATATGCTTTCTTTTTGTCATTTATTGCTTTCTTTCCAGTTCTATTTATCCACATTGAGTTATTTTTGTTCCTTAACCTTTTATTCCCATACGGTATGTACCTCTCACAATGAGATTTTAGAATGCTTTTAAAGATATCCCATTTTGTGGCTGTATTTTTATTTTTGAGGACTTCGTCACAGTTAGTTCGGCCTATGGCCTCTCTTAGTTGGCAAAATTTTGCTTTTTTGAAGTTTAGTATTTTTGTTCCTCCCTGTAGAAACGCTCTTTTGAATGATAATTGGAAGGTTATTACTTTATGGTCACTATTTCCCAGGTGTCCCCCAACCTGCACGTCTGTTGTTCTGTCAGGCCGATTGGTTAATACTAAGTCCAGTATGGCCGTCCCTCTAGTCAGGTCCTGAACCAGTTGGGAGAGGTAATTGTCTTTGGTTATTGCCAAGAACCTGTTTCCTTTATGAGATGTACAGGTTTTAGTTTCCCAGTCTATATCTGGGTAGTTGAAGTCCCCCATAATAAACACCTCATTATGATTTGCCGCCTTGTCTATCTCGTTTAGTAGTAGATTTTCTGTGGACTCTGGTATATTAGGTGGTTTATAGTAAACTCCTATTAGTATTTTATTATTGTTTGTGCCTCAATGTATTTCTACCCACAGTAACTCCACGTGTTCATGTCTCTCACTTATATATTCCCGGAGTGTGGGCTTTAGACAGAACTTTACATAAAGGCATACCCCCCCCCCCCCCCTCCAGTTTTGACGATCCTTTCTAAATAGACTTTAACCTGCCCAGTCATAGCTATCATCCAGCCATGTTTCCGTTATTCCCACTATGTCATAGTCCTCCTCACACATCACTAATTCCAGTTCCCCAGTTTTATTAGTCAGGCTTCTGACATTAGTATACATACATTTGAGAGGATTATGTATATTTTTTACCCTACACCTTTCCTTCTGAACTGTATATGGCATTGTTCTTTGACATCAATGGTCTTTAAGTATGCTATGGCTGCAATCGCCTTGACTGAAGCATCACAGAAGATATATAGTCTTTGTATCTTGACTTCAGTTGATGGCACGGAAGCATAGGGTCGTGCCACGTGAAAGCTGGTCAAAGCTTCGAGAGACTTCTTCCAACCTGTCCTCAGGTCCTTTTTCTCTGTAGGAAGTGGTTCATCCCAATCAAACGTCTCTGTGGTGAAGTCTCTTAACATAATTTTGCCTTGGATAGTAACAGGCGCTACGAATCCCAGAGGATCATATAAGCTGTTTATGGTGGACAAAAATCCTCTACGTGTGAAGGGATTTTCTTCCCTGCTGATTTGGAAGGTGAATGTGTCTGTCTTTAAATCCCAGAACAAACCGAGGCTCCGCTGCATGGAAAGGGAGTCGGTGCTAAGATCCAAGTCCTTTAGCTTACTTGAATGGTCTTGGGGTGAGTAGGCTTCCATTAACTCACGGCTGTTGGAGGTGATTTTGTGCAACCTTAGATTACATAGAACGAGCATTTCTTGAGCCCTTTTTAGAAGACTGGTTGCGGTCTCGTTCGTGGGGGTGGGTTTCAAACAGTCCACAAAGGATCTGACATCTGACCGATATTTTGCTTCACCCTCTCGGGCTGAATGTCTGAGACCGTAGATAGCGACTGCAGGGGAAGGACTGTTTCCGCAGATGTGCTCTCTCGTTCGATACTCTACAATGTCTTCATTGGGATTGTTGTTGCCGTACCGTAACATAGAAGTAGTTTCTATGTTCTTCCTTGACGAGAAAGCATTGGAACATCTGTTGTATGTCGGCCATAAATGGTACGGAATCTCTGCGGAAGCGTAGGAGTACCTCCAGAAGTCTTTTGTTGAGGTCTGGACCAGACAGTAAGACATCGTTTAGCGAGACGCCTTCGCACCTGGCGCTAGAGTCGAATACTACTCGTATCTGCCCTGGATTTTTAGGATGATACACGCCGAATATGGGTAAGTTCAAACACTCCTCGGAGTCTTGGAGCGCAGGTGCCATTTCTGCATGGTTGTTCTGGAATATTCTTTCCAAAAAGGTAAAGAAATGTTCTCTCACCTCTAGTGTCCTCTAAAGTTTGTGCTTGAGGGAGATAAATCGACTGTTGACAAGTTCTTTGTTGTTAGGTAAGCAATGTCTCTGGGGTTTAAATGGTAAAGGTGCGACCCAGCTTTTTGACTTGTCTTTTACTATTCCTTTATCCATGATCTCCAAGAACATCCTGTCTTCTATGGACACGCGACCCTATTGTCTTCTCGTGTCCTGTAGAATACTGTGCACTCTAAATGATCTTGCTCACCATTGCAGGCGTGGTCTTCACAGTAAGGATCTGGGAAAGGACAAGGCACGGGAGCTCTGTGTGGCAGTTCTTTTTATCAGGAAACTACTGTGACATGGCTGGAATAGGGAAAGACGTCCATTCTCAAGGCTATTGGTGAGCATACTGTTGACTGAGGTCGGCTTGTGTGCCCCTCCTAGACAGACGTCTCCTAGAATGACCCATCCTAGGTCAAGTCTCTGGGCATATGGAGTGTTCTGGGGACCGTTATTCTGTCCTCTAGCCTTGTGAACTCATAGTATGTCTCTTCCAAGGAGTAAGACTATCAGGGCTTCTGGGTCAAGTTCCGGTATCAGGTTCAGCTATACGCTTCCGGTGAGTGTGGTATGCTGCTACCTCTGGGTGTCTCAGACCTCAGGTATGTGATTGCACTCTAGTATGGTTGGCAGGGACAAGCAGGTCTGAACATCTATGGACTCTACCTTGTACCCAGTTGCCTTCCTCCCCGCTGTCTCAACGGTACCTGCACATGTCCTTAAGGAGTAGGTAGAACCAGGCCCTACGATGTTGAAGGTGTCAAAGAAGGTGTATATAGCTAAAGACCTATTGATTTGACATCTAAGATTGCGTATACCTTGATCGCCATATCTCGGTGACCGCCCGGATAATGTTTGACAAAGCAGATTTTTGAACTGGACTTCCCTCCTGCAAGTCCTTTACAGATCTCTGTACAGTGAGAAGTGACCACTTGGGTATCTACAGGGTGGGCCATTTAAATGGATACACCTTAATAAAATGGGAATGGTTGGTGATATTAACTTCCTGTTTGTGGCACATTAGTATATGTGAGGGGGGAAACTTTTCAAGATGGGTGGTGACCATGGCGGCCATTTTGAAATTGTCCATTTTGAATCCAACTTTTGTTTTTTCAAAAGGAAGAGGGTCATGTGACACATCAAACTTATTCGGAATTTCACAAGAAAAACAATGGTGTGCTTGGTTTTAACGTAACTTTATTCTTTCATGAGTTATTTACAAGTTTATATTTGTTTACAGCCATTGACATGTCGCCGAGGTTAACACGTGAGGAGCGGAAAGAAGTTGTGTTGATGTCTGGCGACGTCGTGGGCCAGTTGAATGGCCCCCAAGGTCTCCCGATCTGACCCCCTTAGACTTTTATCTTTGGGGTCATCTGAAGGCAATTGTCTATGCTGCGAAGATACGAGATGTGCAGCACCTGAAACTACGGATACTGGAAGCCTGTGCTAGCATTTCCCCCTGCGGTGTTGCTATCAGTGTGTGAAGAGTGGGAGAAGAGGGTTGCATTGACAATCCAACACAATGGGCAGCACATTGAACACATTTTATAAGTGGTCAGAAACTTGTAAATAAAGTTACGTTAAAACCAAGCACACCATTGTTTTTCTTGTGAAATTCCCAATAAGTTTTATGTGTCACATGACCCTCTTCCTATTGAAAAAACAAAAGTTGGATTTAAAATGGCCGACTTCAAAATGGCCGCCATGGTCACCACCCTTCTTGAAAAGTTTCCCCCCTCACATATACTAATGTGCCACAAACAGGAAGTTAATATCACCAACAATTCCCATTTTTTTAAGGTGTATCCATATAAATGGCCCACCCTGTATATTGGTGTCTATCTATCTGCTTACCGTCATGCTCCTCTGCTTGAGATGATACCTGTGTGGCAGGCGCAGCACAATAAAATTTATTTTGCGCTGTGGCATTAAAAGAATTTTGATATCTCTGACTTTTTAGTCTAACCAGACTGCCTATTACTCTGTAATTCCTCTAGCGCCGTTCTATGGAAAGAGTAGGTTTAAAGAGCATACCCAATGCTTGAAATAACTTTTTTTATTAACTTCAACTTTTCTTCATTTGTATGCTGGCAATTTGTATTTGCACTTGTATGCTGGCAATTTGAATTTGCAATTGTATGCTGGCAATTTGAATTTGTATTTCGTGGAACTGTAAGTAAACACATATATATCTAGTTCAGTATACAGTTCTAAACACAATACTAACAATATGAACATTATATACCGTATTTTTCGCCCCATAAGACACACTTTTTTCCCCCGCCTTTCAAACCCACCAAAAGCATACCTTTTGGTTAAAAATGTTTTTTTTCTTATTTTCCTCTTAAAAAACCTAGGTGCGTCTTATGGGCCGGTGCGTCTTATAGGGAGAAAAATACGGTAACTGTTTTAACTACCTATTTTGGCCTCTTGTTCCCATAAAACTCAGCTCTCAGTGGAGTGAATCAGTGGAGTCTCTTCAGCTCCTGTCTCTGGTGAATAATGATTCTAGCAGCAGGAGCTGGGGGAATTCCCAGACATGCTGTGTGTGAGGCTGGCTGTGATTGGTGAAAACACTTGCTGTGTGAGAAGCTGGCTGTGATTGGTCTAGACTTCTGCCCAGCAACAACAGATTACCACTATGCTTTCAGCTGTTTCTGCTGTGTCACTGAGCTTACCTTACATTACAAAATGAATCTTAAAGGCATATTATCTTTTTCTGCTTCTGTGAACACAAAATATAACAGTTATATGACATCCAAAACATGATGTCACAATAAATAACTCTGCTTTTGTCTCTAACACATAAACATAGGAACTGTATTAAGGCTATTGGCAGGTCTAGCTGTATACACATATAAGCTATACTTGCAACCGAGGACAGGTCTTAGCTGGCCAGCTACAACCTGAGAGGGTGGTCTAGGGTGTAAAGCCGTGTTGTGTTCTGTGCTACTGCATTCTGTGCATGTCACACTGACCTTACAGTTCCTGGCGAAGTGCGATGTTGTAGTGCAGCACCTGAAGCAGATGTTGTTTTCTTTGAGGAATTCTTTGCAGTCCTCTAAAGACTTCTCCCTGATTGCTCTGCATTTTAGTAGAGAATGTGGTTTCTGTTGCAGGGGACATTGTTTGGTAAGATCTTTGAGTTTGTTCTCTTCTTGAGAAGACTTAAAAGGCCTGTAAGGAGAACCTGTGGAGGCAACGTTAGTTTTGTGGACTGCCACTGGTGTTTTATGAGTTTTGACACCAGGGGTAGTGGAACATGACAATGTAAAGTCAAAACTGGGATAGTTTCTGATCCTTGCCTGTTGAGTAAAAAAGTCTACAAACACCACGAAGAGAGGGGGGGGGGGGGGGGATGGTACATTATGAACCTGTTTATAATGGGAACCATGTGTTAGCCATTTCTCCTGTAGATTGTAAGGGAGTTTTTGGACAATCGGATTGACACCTCTGGCGGTGTCCAAGAATTCAGTATGGCAGATGCTGCAATCTTATACCCTTGCAGATCTCCTTATGCCTGAGCAACCTGTACCTCTATTAACAAGTCACTGAGTTCCCTGAGCTTCTGGTAACCTCTCTTTAGTCCTTAGCCCAGATAGTTTATATTAATGTATCTGACTCTTTTGGCGTGTTCAGCAGATTTGCTTTCAAGCCACTTTACCAAGAGATCTAACTCCTCACTACAGGAAAGATCTAAGTCTCTTATGACGTTCTGGAAGGAGGCTTGCCATGCCCTGCAGTTCTCAGGGCGATCGGTGAACTTTATAAGTCCATTAGTAACCAGCTCCCGTTTAGGAAAGAACTTAGCGAAGTCCATGGCGACCTGGCTGGCGCCAATACTATCCGGTGTGGTATTGTTATGCTGCATGTGCGGATATCACCATATCTTTTAGTGGTTTCTGGCTTAGGGAAGTCCGCATAATACCATTCTGATGTGAAGGGTGTCCCTTTGAATCGAAGCAAAGGTTGTAGCTTTTGTTCTGCAGGGCGGTAGTTGTGGTCAGCATCGCCTTGTCGTATACCGTCCTGTTTGAGGTACTGTGGTTCAAGGTAAGATCTTTGGCACTCTGTATAAGCTGGCTGATATACTGGATCATAGTTGTCTGTCTTGGGATGCTGATGGACATTTTCTGAGACACGTTGTATTGGATCTTGTTCATCTAGGTCTGGCCCAAGTACTTAGTTAGCTGTGTTTCTCGGATTCGGGGAACTCCAAGTCTTCCAGGTACTCTGCTTCTTTCTCTGCGGCAAGTTTTTCTAGTGACACTTGCAGGAGTACTCTCTCCTTTTCCATTGATGCTTGATGGTGTACTCTCTCTTCTTCCAGGAGTACTCTCTCCTTTTCCATTGATGCTTGCCCACATGCTCTGTTTCTTGATCTGCTTGCCTTAGCTTTAGTTGCATCTCTTGTGCAGCAAAGGAAGATCTTACTTTTGTAGTCTCAGCTTCTGCACGGGCGAGAGCAGCCTTTTCTTTTTTTGAGGACTTGCTAAAGCAGCTTGCTCGTGACCTGGTCCTGTATCATGATGCCTGGCTAGCGGACATTGTGTGCCTTTTGCTGGCTGCTTAATGTCTCTGTGCAGACTCAGTCTAGGTAGAAACGGACTTTAGCGTGGTCTGGATCGCGCTGCACTTGCTGGGGCTGCACTCTCACTTCTTGTGACTGTATGGCAGTCGTTGCAATCCTATACGCTGGACTGCGTGTGTGATGGTGGTTCCCTGTAGTCAGATCCACAATTGCTGGTGAC
This sequence comes from Bufo gargarizans, assembly GCF_014858855.1. NCBI lineage: Eukaryota > Metazoa > Chordata > Amphibia > Anura > Bufonidae > Bufo > Bufo gargarizans. The sequence continues at coordinate 38,542,353 of NC_058085.1, read as the reverse complement.
TAGCATCTGTTTTACTGTTCTTTCTTCATACACTTTCACACAGTGTGCAGTCTGACATTCAGCATAAACCATCCCTGTTTTCCAAATAAGAGGACTGTTTTTTGTAGTCTAACTTGTTTATTGGTCAACAGGTTTTTATGATTGGCAAAACAGGAGTATTTGGTAAAACTATTAGAATACAAATAATATGTATAAGTATAAAGCATAGGAATCATGTACTATAACAATAACATTCATCTGGTAAAATGGCTGCCTATACATAGGATTGCATACCTATCCAACGGTTATAACAACTTCCCTGAGTAACAATGATAATTTGCTGAACAGCTCTGCATAACATAATGTCCCAGAAACAAAGATAGATCTCTCACCAGATATGCTTTTACCAGGATGGTGAAGATTAAGAAGGTGATATGCAGGACGACAGCTCTGTACTGTGCCCTGGAGACTTCTCTTTCCCAGGATGCTTTGCACCACCCACAATGCAGCAGTCTTAGCAACAAGAAAAAAAAGGTGCAATAAGATTTAACACCGCTAGGTGTTATAACCACATTAATCACTACAGGAATACCAGTGGTGGCACTGCAGTGGAGCTAAACACTTGCTGCCAGTTTCCTGCATAGATCACAGCTGATTTGGAGTGGTGAGAAGGGACATCCTGTGATCAGCTTATTTTTGGGGGCCATTCTTACAAAAAAAAGTCCATTAATCTGTCCATAGAGTTACAGATATGTTTATTCCAGTTATCCCTTTTGTTGATGGAGTATAACGCTATGTTCACATTGTTTTTTTCTGTTCCGTATTACGTGTACAGTGTAAAAAGCTCCCAATGTATATGTTAAATGAAGACAGTGACAAAAGCCTAATGATGGCGTCCATCACCCATGGGTTATAGTCGCAAATAGACAGCAGCATCTGTCTGGCCGGGCCCCTATCCTTTCAGGGCTCCTGCACTGCTGAACAGAAGAGAATGCGGCGGTATGTCTGTTATATAATGCTGTATGAATGCCCTTTCCATGCACACCACCACTATTTGCATGCCTTCAGTGGGGATTTCTAACTAGGATAGAAGAGAACAAATAAATATTCTTTAGATATCTTGTATTAGAAAAAACTTCAAAACCTCCAAAACCATTGAAAACTGTTGGTGGCCATACACTGCCTCAGCCAACAGCTGCTCACCTTGTGCATGTGTTCTGAATGAGGAGAGGTTGCCATATTTTTTTTATTGGTGACTTATCGATTATGCATGTGCATCATATCTAATCTTACTTTCCCCAAACATCTGCCTCGGGGGAGAGTCAGGACACCCCCACACACAGCCTGCCATCCTGGTGAGGTTGGTGGGTTCAGCCCACTTCCATCTACGCATTTTCTGCATTCAGAACACTTCATGCCCTCTACACAGCCTTGACGCCAGGGCGTGCTTATGACCTCCTGGTTATGACTTGTGTTTGTCACTTTGTGGTTGTTTACTGGTCCGGACAACAGGAATCCCAGCAGAGGTTTGATACAAGCGCTCCAGCCAGCTCACAGCCCGCGGGGCGACCCTTCCAGCCTGAGAACACAGATTAGTGGATTTAGAGCAATTATCAGTCCGGCTCATTTTCATATTGAATAGAACGAGTCATCCATAAGGCCATTTAGCTCTAAGGCGCGGCCACTCTCACCGAGCACCCAGGTATTAATATCGCACCAAGCGTAGATCAACTGACGGTAATTATCCTCCACACCCGGATTAATTACACTCCACTAAATAAGTATTGGAGCAATTTTCCTAAAATATTCTCACCGTTCCATCGACTTAAAGAGCCAGAAAGGTCAGGAGAGTGCAGGAACTTTCTGGCCTTTATGGTGTAAAACACCCAAGACCTGCCGAAGATGAGACGGCATGACAAGATGTAGTGCTTGACTATGGTCAAAGTGAAAGCGACGGAATGAGGCGCAGCCATAATGGAGTGCGGCTTGACTTAGGGGGAAGACCGCAGGATGGGAAAGGGTTAAGGTTAATCATGGCTAGGGGTCGGTTTAAGGGAGGAAGAGGAGGGTCAACAGATTCGCGGGCAGTATATAGATGTGGGTATAGGAGGGGCTTAGGCAGTCTTAGAAAAAGCAAGCGCGTTTCCCACCCTCCCGCCCCTTTTTTAGCTGGGTTCCTTGGATTGTGTTTAATGTGGGGCTGAGTTATATGGGATCCTGGGGAGCAATACAATGGTTAAGAGATGCGGGACATGTTGGAGCCTGCATCTCATGTGGTTTGGCAATGCTGAGGATGTGGCTCCTGTTTGGGCTAAAAGGCCTACAGGAGGAGTTGCGTGGATACTTCAAGGATTTGGTGCTCTTGGGTCGGTGAGTGCGGCCAGGGGTAAGCTTGAAGTATATGGTGAGACGGTTGAGGAAGATGACGCTTGTTTGGGTTGCCCTCCAGGATCCTTGTTATGGTGCAGCGGGTCATGACGTTGAAGGTTGTGTTAAAGTGTCTGTTGTTATTATTGTGATTATTATCATTGTATATGAATAATAAAGTTCGGCCGTCATGGTCATTTTCTCCAAAGAAAGAAGGTGTCGGTGTGGTTATTGTAAGGTAAAGGTTTGTAGGAACAGACGGAGGAAGTTCTTCCATCCTATTAAGTCATGCTGAGGTTACAGGGGTAGTCCAGGATTTCTTCCAAAATGGGACGGGAGGAATGGTAGTAGCTATGATGGTGATAGTAGTTCTCACCATTTACAGTGGCAGTCCTTAACCTGCGTCTCCCTGGGCTGTACAGTGATAGGAGGGCTCCTGGTATTTGGGCACCTGCCTGGCGGTAGTTAGAGTGCCATTGATGGTATATAGTTGGCAGGGTGCAAGGCAAGAGGTAGGGTCCATCAGATTTATGGTGGAGTCAATAACCAGGCCTGTTGGTTGCAATAACTAATGTCTTTCTTTACTGAGTGGATGATGGGAGTAGTAATACATGTAGTAGCAAAAGGCAAAGTTCCAAAGTATATAACAGTATAGTCTTTTCCCAATAGCTGTATATAGGCAGCAACAATGATGGTAGTAGTAGTCCTGAGTCTTACTGTAAGTACTTTGCAAGCCTTCAAAGATAACCATGTGCATGCTATACTGCTCTCATTAACCCTTTCTGAAATTCCTGGGCTGAGGGGTGCTGATTCTAGATATGGATGGCCAGTCTGCCTCAAAGTGTGGTGGGCACAGAAGCAGTTCACCCTCCACAGAAGTAAAGTCTTTTGCCATAAACGAGCATATACCTTGCTACCTTTATCCTGTACGTGGCCTTGATGGTGGTTCTAGACCTTCTAAGACGTCTGGCCTCTTTCTCCTAGGGATACTCTGATGATAACGTTTCTTCTTTGGCAGCTGTAGTTTCAGAGGGAAATGTTCTCTGGACTTGGGCCTAGTCTGTAGGAGCTCTCACACACGTCTTTCCTATAGCTCTTCAAAGACTAACTAACCTTTAAAGACTCCTAAACTAGTCTGCGAGTGTTAACAATTTGTTACCCATACAATACTATTACATATACTGGTGTATATAGTGCATACAGTGCTTTAACATTATACTGCAACATAAAATGAACCATTTTTAACCCTTTGCTGTGGTCCACTGGGGCCCTACATGTGATATTGTTGTTCTAGCACAGGGGTCAGCAACCTCCGGCACTCCAGCTGCTGTGAAACTACAATTCCCAGCATTCACACAGGCTCAGCTGCTCTCACAACTCCTATAGAAGTGAATGGAGATTTCTGGGAGTTGTAGTTTCAGAACAGCTGGAGTGCCGAAGGTTGCTGAGCCCTGTTCTAGCACCTTCACTTTAAAGGGGTTGAGCTGCCATACCACAAACAACCTGTGGGCAGGTTGTGGTGCTTTTTAAGGAAGAAAGAAGCCATGTTTTTTCTAATCCTGCACAACCCCTTTAATTGACTTTTCATAGGATATTCCTGGGCAATCCACTATCCATATAGCTACTGTCACTAGCAGTACACATTACACTGGTTAAGTACGCTCTCTATGCATGTCATTAAAGGGGTCTCCGGGCTACAGATATTGATAACCTACCCTCGGATTGGTCATCAGTATCAGGTCAGTGGGGGTCCGACATCTTGTGTCCCCAAGATAGCTGTTTCAGGCTGCTGGAGGCAGACAGCGCCGTACACTGTGCAGAGGCCATGCCGGGGTACTGCAGCTCCGCTCTTAAGTTATTGGATGATGAGATGGCGGAAACTACACCGCGTGCGAAGCCTTATGCTTCCGATTCGTACACAGTACCTGGCACTAATTCAGCGCCAAACAGCTGATCAGGGGAGGTGCCTGGTGTCCTCCAGACACCTCTCTCCATGAATATAATGGGCTGGGCCCACTGAAATCAGAGGGTTTGGTCTACATTCATCTAAGGGCGCATTCACACGACCGTAGTGTTTTGTGGTCCGCAAATTGCAGATCCGCAAAACACGAATACCTGCCAGTGTGCGTTCCACAATTTGCAGACCGCACATGGCCGCCACTGTCATAGAAAATGCCTATTCTTGTCTGCAAGGGCCAAGGAACGGAACTATAGATGCGGACAGCACACGGTGTGTGAATGGGAAATGAATGGGTCCGCACCCATTCCGTAAAATTGCGGAATGGATGCGGACTCGTTCATACGGTCGTGTGAATGAGCCCTAATGTGTTAGGCCAGCTGTAGTGACGCAAGTGCTGCTGATTTCCTAAGCGTATTTAATGGGACCATTCATTGATTAGCAGGGATGGCGCTGTACGTTTTGTAGTGGCTGTGTCTAGTACTGCAGCTCTGTCCTATTCACATCAATGGGATGGAATCGCAATGAGCTGTGTACGGTGAAACAATGATGTGCAGGGTACTGGGTAGAGCGCCACTATGCCTTCATTCAGCTCATCGGTGGGGGTGCTGGGAGTCGGACCCCCCACCAATCTGATATTAAGCAAAAACGAAAGACCCTTTAATATAATTTTTAATACCCATATCCTATAGTTGTCGGATTCACAGATTTTACCTGCCGTCCCTATATATCCTCTGCCTATATTTCTCCCCATAGGACAGTCCCTTATTTCCGGTGCGTGCCTCATACTCTGGAGAGGGGCCTAGATAAATAGCCCGGTCATCACATTTCATCAGTGAAATTCCAAAACCGATACCAATGCTGTCAGATTCTTTTCTGATGACTTCTAGTCCAAAGAGGGCGCTTTGCGTGACACCTGACAACTTATTCCTCTCATTCCAAAATATACCACACCTCATCGGCCGGTACCTCAGGCAACTTGTACATTCAGTGCGCCAAGGTGCACAGAAGACGCCTAATTGACTTATTAATATTTGTAACCTTTCAGATCATTCCTGAAGATTTATTACGAGCGATGACATCACTGTATAATTATATGAAGACTCCCGATCCCAACCCACATTCCAGTGTATATCAGAATGCACGCTGCTAATTTTTATATATTTTTTTTCTTTGAAAGGCAATTATATGAACGTTTTGGGTCCGTTGACCTTCAGACCCTCCGTATAGATGACTTTTGTATGTGTATGTATGATATATTCTATGAAGTTCAGTATTTTGTGCCGCACAGTATCCTTATGGTATTAATGACAGGATCTACTGATATCTTGTGTCTATACGCATATTACGCAGCGTGAAGTCGAGAATACAACATAGAAACATCACAAATATGACGGTAAATAACAACGGCGGTTTTATAAACAAATAAAGGACTATTCTTAACTGAGTGGCGATATGTAGTATCAGTAGAGATGGCGAGCAGCTCTTTATGTGGAGGAGGTGAGGATGAGAGTGATAGTAGCTCTGGTTGCAATAATTATTCACAGTGGCAGTCCTCGCACCCAAGCTCCCTAGGACCAGGGCAGTGATAGGAGGGCACACCCTTTCTTCCCTCAAGGCACACCCTGATGTTGGGGCTCCTACCTGATGGTAGCTGGGGTGCCCTTGGTGTTGTGGGTTTGGTGCGAGTGCAAGGCAGGAGATGTGGGTGCTGTGGCTGGCATATGCCGGAGTCCATAACCAGGCCAGTCGTAGAAGCCTAACAAGTCTCTATTTACTAAAGTGCAGAATGGGAGTTGTAGTACATCTAACGGTATCAAAACACAGTTCCAACAATTCTCAGAAAATGTAAATAACCAAGCAATAAATACCTGTACAGGCGATCATTCCTGATATTTGGCCGTGTGAATGTGCTGCCGATCACTTGACAGGCGAGCTAGATCACAGGGTGACTGCATCTTTTATGCGGCACCAAAATTCGTCATTTGTTGGTAGCGCATCACCCTATTTAAATATATTCAGACCAGAAGGAATGGAAATCGACGACATACAAGTCAGAGGGTGCTCATTGCACACATGGCCCGATGCACACTGAATGCCGGACGAACAATAATTGCTGAAATCATTCATCCCCCATTTAGTCCCGCCATTTAGGGCGATGTGGTGCTGACAAATTAGAATTTTTGTTTCCTCATGTAAGAAGTGATCGCCCAACAAACAAGTACCTGCTTATTAGTCGTGTGATTGGTGGCATGTATACACAGGGCAACGGTTGGGAAGGAGAGCTTTTCTTTCCTGATGGTCAGCCCATGTAAAACAAAACCTTACTGTCATTCAGTTCTCAAGGTTTAAAAGAGTTGTCCAGCCTTTCTTTAGTGATGGCCTATTCTCAGGAAATACTGATCAGCTGTTCTCTGCAGCTTCCTCCCCAGAAGTCCTGAGGACAGGCCATCACTTTAAAAAGGCTGAACTTTTGAATGCACATGTCCATCTGTTCAGTGTTTTAGTACTTTTTGCACAACTTGCTGTTCTCTAACAAGGAGCTTAATGACAAAATTTGCAACAGATGTTTGATCCATGAATCGCCCAATAACTTTCCTCCTCATCATGCTGTTCACATTTTGACATCAAGAGACCAAGACAACACCTAACAATTGATCAACAGTACCTCGCCATTGCGAGGCTTCAAGCAGGATGTTCTTAGACAGAAGTGGCCACTGAGCTTAGAGTGTCACAGAGTGTTATCAGCAGGGTGTAACAGAGATACAGAGAGACTGGAAGAGTCACAGAAAGGCATAGAAGTGGACATCCTTTGGCCACATCCCAGACTAATGACCACTTCCTTGTGAACAATGCCCTGCGGAACCGGATGATGAATGCCACACAACTCCAGGCACATACAAGGGAGGTGAGAGGCACCCAAGTGTCACGTCAGACCATTTGAAACCTTTTACATCAGCATGGTCTGCATGCTAGACAACATGCAAGGGTACCTGGTCACACCACCAGGCACCTTCGTCATCGTCTTGCATGGGCCAGGGAGCATCTGGGAGGGACCAATGGGCCTCAGTGCTGTTCATTGATGAAAGTCGATTCACGCTGAGCAGAAATGATGGCCAACAATGATGTTGGAGACGTCAAGGAGAGCGATATGCATCATGCACTGTTGTCTCCAGACGAGCCCCTGGTGGTGGTGTTACAGTGCGGGCAGGTGTGTCTAGTCAATACAGAACTGCCCTTGTGAATGGTACAGTGACAAGCCCATACTACTTGAAGAACACCATTAATCCAGTCATTGTGCCTCTGCATGAACAACACAGGCCTAATTTCATCTTCATGGATGACAATGCACCAGCTCATCGAGGTTGCATCATTAGGGAACGGCTGCTGGAGACTGGGGGACCTCAAATGGTTTGCACTTTCTCCAGACCTGAATCCCATTGAAAACCTAATGGATTAGCTGAGTCACTGTGTAGAGGCTTGTAACTCTGTACCCCAGAACCTCAATGACCTGAGGGCCTCCCATGAAGAAAAGTGGGATGCCATGTCTCAGCAGACAATAAGTGGACTTGTGAACAGCAGGAGACATCGTTGTCAAGCTGTAATTGATGCTCAAGGCCACATGAGAAGTTATTGAGATACTGACATTTTTGTGGCGGTATACCCACCATTGGTGTTGGCTTTTGTTTCAATAAATTGTTTGACAAGAGGAAATCACCATTGCTGCTTCTACTTAAATGCCCGACTTTCATCGTATAATATCACTGGAGCGGGAAATTTTAGTGTTTTCCATAAATTTCACCCGAAAGCCAAATATCCCTTTTTGTAAGTAGTGTATTTCCAGAGCAATGACCAGCACCCCATGTTCACCCACTGGTCTCCTAATCAGCCATTAGTTTTGCTTTTCCCTTGGTCATTGCCTATCAGCCTGTAGATCATTGATATGGTTGACTTTAGCAGTCTGTAGTTTGGTTGCAAAGTATCACAGAAAAATTGGCATCTGACCTACACGGCCATCTGATCAGTGGAGATGTTTTGGCTAAACGTTCTAATCACAACTAGTACAAATGGAGAAACACACGTGTCCTCTAGTCCTCTGCTGTCTACTAAGTAATCTGTCTTGTAGGAACCTCAAGCTTCAGCAATAACGATCCGTCAATCCCCTTTTTTTCATCAGTCAGAAGAAGCTTTTTTCCGATCCATCAGAAGACTTGGTCTCGTTTTCAGCGTGGTTTGGCATCCCAACGCATCAGCTTTTTTAGTCTGGATGAGGAGGATTAGAAGGACATATGAGAAGCATTGTCTGCTCGGCTCAAGTATCCTCGTGTTATTTCCCATGCTTTCTATGGTTTTGGCGGAATCAAATGTTTGTCCATATGGAACATCTCTTGATCCAACGCAACAAACTCAACTCCAAAGACAAATTGAAAAGAGTTTTCTCTAAGCTAAAAAGAAAACACTCAGAAATCATTAGCCCGGACAAAGCTATTGAGTGGATATTATTAGGATCCAGTAAAAGTTTTAGTCCTCCCTCCTAGCGCTGCTATAAGCCTCTGTACCTCCGTCTTTCACATTCCATGCCACATCTTGAGTCCGGCCCGGCGTCATGCCCATGGGAGATGATGGGAGATTTGTCAGATAGTGCGGCCACGTTTTTACCAATGGAATCCTGATCCTGTTCTACTATCAGACAGGTGACTGCTCTTCAAATACTCTGTTCTGCTGGGGATCCTGCTCCTTCCACTGACCTCCCAAAGTATCACCAAGCCCCTCTCCTGAAGTACTCTGTGCTGCTAGGGACCCTCAGGGCTGGTCATGCACATTACATAACTGTCTGTTAAACACTTCGACTTCCACTGTATAAGTCACTGTGACCTCTGACAAGATCATCACACCCCTTTCCTGAAATACTCTGTGCTGCTGGGGACCCTCAGGGCTGGTCATGCACATTAGATAGCTGTCTGCTAAACGCTTCGACTTCCACTGCATTAGTCACTGACTGTGATCTCCCACAAGGTCACAGTCCCTTGTGACCCCACATTCCTTACCTGAAATACTCTGTGCTGTTGGGGACCCTCACCATGCACATTAGATAGCTGACTGCTGAACACTTTGACAGCAATCTCTCCCCTAACTACACCATACACATGCATGCTCGACTCGGACCAAGTATGCAAGTGTCCTAAACAGGGAGAGGGTGGGTTCAGCCGACATTTATCTCATCTATATTGTCAACTTAAAGTAGCTTACAATCTCCGACTTCCCATCACATCACCACGCACGTCTCCTGAAACGCTCTGTGCTGCTGGCAGACCCTGCTCCTTTCACTATCTGTCTGTGACCTCCGCTGGTCCCCATCTCCCTCCACACACTGCTGTCACATGCAACTCTGCCATCTCTAATGTCATCTCACAACCCCTCCTGAAATGCTCTGTGCTGCTGCGATCTTTCAAATGATATGGTATAAATCACAAGTACATCCTAGTTCTGATAAGAATGTCGTGGATCCATTTGTTATGGTCTTACCGCTCATTCCCATCAGAGAAATCATCTTCCTACGCGGGTTTAGTGGTGTTGAGTCCGATCCTGCGGCTTTATCTAATCCGCTCTCTCACTTTGAGGATCCTGCCATACGTCTAGTCCGGAGACATGGGGTGATCCTGTACAATATGGAACGAGTTATTACATGGAGGCAGTGACGCTGATTATTTAGGCTTGCAAACACCCTTAACGATTCAAAGACCAGCGACAAATCGCTTGTTTCGTGTTCATCGTGACCTTTCAGCATTATAAAAAATAGATTGTTAATAATTCCGTTCGTATAATATGGAGTCATCTACTCGCTAACTATCTTTTGACCAAGCATCTGTCCCCATCTTTACATGTAATAACAAGGGAACAAGTAACGACCGCAGGTACCAACGATTATCGTATAATAGGCGAAATTTATATAGTTAACGAGTCGCTACATCTCCATTTATCGTGATCTGTATGACATCTGCTGGTGTAATAGTACCTTTAGATACATGGGCTCAGCAGAGAGTATCACATGATAGGGTTAGATACGGTAGCTGATCACACAGTATCACATCTGATATACTGTACTTAGATACACAGCTCATAAGACAGTATCACACATGATAGCTATTAGATACTCAGTCTCAGTGGATAATTTCATACATGATAGAATTAGATACAGCAGCCCAGCAAACAGTATCACACATGATAGGATTAGATACACAGCTCAGCAGACAGTATCACACAGGATAGGATTAGATACACAGCTCAGCAGACTGTATCACACATGATAGAATTAGATACACAGCTCAGCAGACTGTATCACACATGATAGGATTAGATACAGCAGCCCAGCAAACAGTATCACACATGATAGGATTAGATACACAGTTTCAGCGGACAGATTCAAACATGATAGGATTCGATACAGCAGCTCAACAGACAGTATCACACATGATAGGATTAGATACACAGCTCAGCAGACAGTATCACACATGATAGGATTAGATACACCACTCAGCAGACAGTATCACACATGATAGCATTAGATACACAGCTCAGCAGACAGTATCACACATGATAGGATTAGATACACAGCTCAGCAGACGGTATCACACATGGTACGCTTATATATGGCAGCTCAGCAGACTGTATCACACATGATAGGATTAGATACACAGCTCAGCAGACAGTATGACACATGATAGGATTAGATACACAGCCCAGCAAACAGTATCACACATGATAGGATTAGATACACAGCTCATCAGACAGTATCACACATGATAGGATTAGATACACCACTCAGCAGACAGTATCACACATGATAGCATTAGATACACAGCTCAGCAGACAGTATCACACATGATAGGATTAGATACACAGCTCAGCAGACGGTATCACACATGGTACGCTTATATATGGCAGCTCAGCAGACTGTATCACACATGATAGGATTAGATACACAGCTCAGCAAACAGTATCACACATGATAGAATTAGATACACAGCTCATCAGACAGTATCACACATGATAGGATTAGATACACAGCTCAGCAGACAGTATCACACATGATAGCATTAGATACACAGCTCAGCAGACAGTATCACACATGATAGGATTAGATACACAGCTCAGCAGACAGTATCACACATGATAGGATTAGATACACAGCTCAGGAGACAGTATCACACCGGATAGGATTAGATACACAGCTCAGCAGGCAGTATCACACATGATAGGATTGGATACACGGCTCAGCAGACAGTATCACACATGATAGGATTAGATACACAGCTCAACAGACAGTATCACACATGATAGGATTAGATACACAGCTCAGCAGACAGTATCACACATGATAGGATTAGATACACGGCTCAGCAGACAGTATCACACATGATAGGATTAGATACACAGCTCAGCAGACAGTATCACACATGATAGGATTGGATACATACTCTCAAAGGACAGTATCACACATGATAGGATTAGATACAGCAGTTTCACATGTGATATGATTATATATAGCAGCTCAGCTGACAGTATCCCACATACATCATAGGATTAGATACACAGTCTTAAAGGACAGTAACACGTCATAGGATTAGATATGACAGTTCCGCAGACAGTGCCACACAGGATAGGCTTAGATACAGCACCTCATGATGGGGACAGTATCACGCAGCTAGCTTAGATACAGGGGTTCACCTGCTCCCTTTCTATAATGATGACAGCTCTGCAGACATGGAGGTAACAGGTTATTAGGAAGGACACATGGACCTCCCATGGTGTATGCAGCTGAAATGTGACTGATGTAATAACAGGCTGGATGGTAATAACTCGTGAGTCACAGGAGCGCCACTCCTCATGTCATCCCTGTCACGGGTGCAGTCATAGTGCGGTGCCCACCCCGACTCCTGTACCTGCTATCACTCCATGACAGTGTCATTAATGTATACAGGTGCTTCACAATACACAACCCCCTTCCATTTCCCTCAAAAATGTGTGATTTCATGCAGATAAGTGGGTGGGAGACTGGGCCTTAGCTAGATTTATCAACTGCGAATTAAAGGGCGCCATCTTACTCCTGTAGACAAAAGTGTTATGTTTAAAAATGTGCCAAATTTATCATCAGCGTGAAACTTTTGATAAATTTGGCGCAAATTACTGTAATACAGGCACAAGAAAAAAAATATGATTTCTAAATTTCGTCTCTGGGACAGTCCCCCTTCTATGCAGTAACTGAGTGCAGGCTTTTTTCCAGGGAGATATTCCTGTTAAGGCCTCCTGCACACGACCGTATGGATTTTTCAGTGTTTAGCGGTCTGTTTTTCACGGATCCATTGTTCCGATTTGTGTTTCCGTTCCGTTTTTCCATATGGCATATACAGTATACAATAATTACATAGAAAAAATTGGGCTGGGCATAACATTTTCAATAGATAATTCCGCAAAAACGGAACGGATACGAAAGACATACGGAGTACATTCCGTATGCGTTCCGTTTTTTTTGCGGACCCATTGACTTGAATGGTTCCGTATACGGACCGTATACAGAACGCAAAAAACGGCCCGTAAATGGAAAAAAATAAACGGTCGTGTGCAGGAGGCCTAAAGGGGTTCAGATAAAATCTATCCCGGGAAGGGGGGATTTAAAAAAAAAATTTAAAATAAAAATAAATTTACTTGTTAAACCAGACACCGTTCCAGTGCTCCCTCCAAGCTGTTCACTTGGCAATGATATGCCCATCTACACTTATTGGCCGTACAATCCTTTACAAGTGAGGAAATTGCATCACCCTGAGTGTACTTTCTGATAGCTTTCAATACCTTCAATGAAGAATGGAGAATTCTGTCTTCCTGCAGCCACCACAAGGGGGAGCTCAGGAGCTTACTGCATACTGTTTACACATTGAGCTCAATAATAAAGCTGTATGCTAGAGGTCTGCAATGCTGCTATGAAGCTGCAACTCCCAGCATGTTCCATTCACTTCTACAGGAGAACAGCCAAGAGAGTGTGCTGGGAGTCTCGCTACAGCTGGGGTTCCACAGGTTGCTGACCTGCGCTGTATGCAGGGCTGTTGGTTTCCGCTAATGGTGCTGTCAGCTCAATGTGGCGAAAAGCTGATTTAGAAACAATTTGTAGCAACCCCTTTTAAGAAAGTATCACATTTACATTTCTGACATTGTCGAAAACCGCTGACCGCGCAGAAGTCTTGTAGCTTAAGTTCCGTGTGTCTGAAGGCGGACAGGTGAGAGCTGCAAGTTATCAGGTTCTCCGCCAGTGAGCGGGTTACACGCTATTAGTCAGCACTTGAAGCTGATTAGCGGCAGATATCAGTAGCTAAGAAAAGTCTAAAGCAAACAAGCCATTCACTGATGTATTGTCGGGCGGCTGAGTGCGTACAAGTGATATGGCCGCTCGTTCACAAGCCCGGACTGGGAGGATCACACGCGAATTCCTCGGCTTTAACGCGAGGCTGCGCTTTCTATGGAAATGTCACTTTTAAGTGGGGAAAAGGAAGTGCAGTCTCGAGAGGTCTCTTCTGCTTTTGTCACGTGAGGAGGACGGGGACTTGAATGAGAAGTCTCGCAGATCCGGTGATCCCGCCAACAAAAGACCAGGTGTTCTCCATCTCTTTTATGTTAATCTGAAAGAAAGAGAGAAAGTCGCGCATTGTTCTCTGCTATGTAAAGTCATCGATTAGTGGTTACAAGGAATTTCACTCAACCCCGAAAGAGCTCCGTAAAAATCCAGTAAAATTGAAGGATCAAAACCCCAGTAGCTCAAAGCTGTCAGTTCTCCAGGAATGTGTGCCTAGGATTTTGTCCCAGCAAATATACCGTGTAAATGTGCACCGCGTTAAAAATGATATTTTTCTCTGATTTTCCTAAATGGTCGATGTAAATGACAGGTAGTATAATGTTCAAGTCATCAGCCGTATAAATAACATTTTATTGAGCAAACCTCCCAATGATAACAGTATCTTTTTCACAAATTAAGAAACTTAAAATGCACTATTTTAAATAATTATGTGCAGCAGAGTTTCCAAACATTTAAAGGGGGTATTCATATCTCAGACAATGGGGGCATATCACTAGGATAAGCCCCTATTGTCTGATCTGTGCAGGTCCCGCACCTACATGGAGAACAGATCCCTGAAAGTGGTGGAGGGCACACCATTTCTATGGGTGCAGCGAAAAAAATAGCTGAGCGCTGGGTAAGCTATTTCCGTCAGCCCCATAAAAATGAATGGGAATGGTGGCCGAGCAAGCGCTGTGCGCTCCCATTCACTTCTATGGAGAGAGCGCTTGGTGTTGGCCAGACCAGGAAAAACCCGGGGTCCTCCAGCCACCACCTTCCCCACTCCGTTCTCGGTGTATCGATATGCCCTCATTGTCTGAGATGGGAATACAGCTTTAATAGCTTGTTGAGATCTGAAAATGGTGATTTGTTTAATTTGCAGCATTAAGTCGTCAGATTTACTCAAATCAAAAGCTATTTTAGGGCTTTTTCACACTTGCGTTGTCCAGATCCGTTGTGTACTCCATTTGCTGGAATTACACACCGGATCCGGAAAAACGCGTAAGAACGCATAATTTTTTCTTTCCGGGTGAGTCTTTCCGGCTTTTTGGGTAAGATACTGATCCGGAAATCCATAAGCCAACATCCGTACGACGGATCCAGAAAAAAAACGTTGATGTTGGCTTCAGGATTTCCGTATCAGTCTCTTTTCGTGCCAGCCAAGCCCATCCTACTTCCTGGCGCAGACGCAACTTCCGGATCTGTCGTTGCGTCGTAACAACTGAAGATGTTAGGACGGATCCGGAATAATACATTTCAATGGGCTATTATTCCGGATCCGTCGATACGGCAAGTGTTCAGGGTTTTTGACCGGAGCAAAAAGTGCAGCATGCTGCGGTATTTTCTCCGGCCAAAAAATGTTCTGTTCCGGAACTGAGGACATCCTGATGCATCCTGAACGGATTTCTCTCCATTCAGAATGCATTAGGATAAAACTGATCAGGATTCTTCCGGCATAGAGCCCCGACGACGGAACTCTATGCCGGAAGAAAAGAACAACGCAAGTGTGAAAGAGCCCTTAATCAAAAACATCTTAACAGGCCAAGTTACATATTAACACAGGACCCCTTCTTTAATATCACCTTCACAATTCTTGAATCCATTGAACTTGTAAGTTATTGGAGTTTTTGCCTTCTCCTCATTGTTTACCTGCTCTTCGTCGCAACAGCAGGCGTCCCATTCACTTCAATTTAGTATGCACTTGAATAGGAACGAGCCATCCTGTAGAAGTGAATGGGACGGCTTCTTGTAATTACACCTGCTCACCGCTGCTGTTGCGACGACCAGCAGGTAAACCATGACGAGAAGACGGCGCGCACCTTCTCTTCGTCCAGCTGATCGGCAGGGGTGCCGGGTGTCGGACCCCCGCCGATCTGATATTGATGACCTAACCTGAGGTATCGCATAGTGATCCATTCTGTACTGCAATTTGATATTGGGAGTCACATCACAAGCCTAGGGCGGCAAACTGTGTCTACACAAACCATTAGAAGATGTCTTCACAACATTGGGCTACAAGCCAGACATCCACCTACAGGTGTACCATTCACCTCCTCCCACCGCTGTCAAAGGCTATCATGGTGCACAGCAAGAAGGTAATGGAGGCTAGAAGGGTGGCCCATTCTCTTCAGCAATGAGACTAATATAATAGCTGGAGATTGGTCCGGAGACCACGTGACCAATGCCATGAAGAGGCCTTTATAAGGGAATGTCACAGGGGCCCAACTCCGAGGGTTATGATTAGGGATGAGCGAATCGACTTCGGATGAAACATGCAAAGTTGATGCGCACAAAACTTTGTTTCAATACTGTACGGAGTGTGCGCTTCGTACAGTGTTAGAATGTATTGGCTTAGATGAGCCGAAGTAATAACTTCATAGATACAATTTTACTATAACAAAAACATTTCCCGAACTCGAAGTTTTAAGAGAATCGACGTTGGATGTTTCATCTGAAGTCGATTCACTCATCCCTAATTATGATGTTGGGTGACATAATGTATGGTAGCTGTACCCCTCTTATCTTCATATGAGGTACACTTACAGCTCGGTGTTACATTGATTTGGTCGTGGAAGCAGTAGCATAGTTATTTTTCCAAATTGTCCCTATAGCCTTTTTTCAACAGGACAAAGCCAGGCCGCATATTGCTCGTGCTACTGTGAGCAGCCTCTGTGGCCTAAATGTGCTACCATGGCCTGCATTGTCTCCCATCAAGCATGTGCGGGAAATCATTGGACAAGGATTGCAGAGGTTGCTGCCAACAGCGGATCTTGATGATTTGTGTGCCCAAGTGCAATCAGTGTGGCAGAACATTCCTCAGACAACCATTAATAACCTCATTGATAGCAACCCGGGCATGCGAGTGCGGGGATTTCTGCATGTGGCTCTTATACTCCATACGGAATAAATCGAGTTGTTTCGCGTATTTTGTTTCCAATTTTTTTTTAAATCATTTGCCGTTAACATGTCTATCCATCCTGTGTTTTCAGTATTTCCAAAACATTTCCTTCTTTTTGTTGCAACATCAATTTTATAGTATATATGCAAGAGTGCAATAATATTATATAGCAGTGATGTAAGTCTTTATATTGACCGTCTCCAGTGATATCTTCTCGCTGGTGCTGTGTACTTCTGTAGAGCCATGTTTATCACATACGTGTGCCTTTTCTGTTGTCGGACATTGCAGAGGTCATGTTTGCTGACCCTCGGTCCACTACAAACAGACACCAGGGGAATGACCCGTCAAGCACTCTGAAGCCGCCCAGATAAAGCCCACACTCCCCTTAGTAGAGCCTGTGATTGCAGTAACAGCGATTAATCTCCATAAGTTATACCAATTAAACCCTTCTTAAGACAAGCAGGACGTCATGTTATCTGTTAATGCCCCGTGGCCCCTGCAGGGCCCCATTTAACAGAACGGAGCTGGAACCCCACATAGCATCCTCCCTTCATTATAAAATTCCTCACCCTTACAGAAATAACAAGTTCCTTGGCCGAACGAGCCAAAGTTTATAGAAATGTTTATAAGGTCTCCCTACAAGCAGATGACATCATATAAATAGTGCGCCATCATCCAGCCTTGTTCTAAGGGACACGGCACGCTAATGGATAATGCTCCGTCTTCAAAGCGCCTTTAATTGGGCTTTTCCCCAAGTTTCAAGGACCTGCCTTATCAGTTTCTCCATTACTGTGGTCCATTGGGCAATCTTTCCCGTAATTCTTAGTGCGGATGCACTCTGGATTTGCAATTAAGAAATCTGGAGTTTACGTGGACTTGTTGCACAGCGTTCCCAGGAGGTAACATGTTACGTGCGCCACTGATGTGATGTAATTTATATGGCTCTCCAGACCTAAAATGCCATGGACTTATGTACAGTATAGGTCATAAAGCCTACCGCCCTGGCTCCGCCATGCATTGCAGATATGCAGGTTATCAGCTTGCACATAACCCAGCATCTTTCTAGATCTCTCTACAGAGTCTGCAGTAGAGGAAGGGGGAGCTGGGCTTCCAAACAGACTCTCCAGGAGAGGGCAAAGACAGTCCATTACCACCTGTGTCTTCATGAGCTGTGTATTTTCAGAGCTTAAAGGGGGTGTTCACTTCCAGGCAGACCCTCCACCAAGTCCAGTCCTGCGGAGGCAATCATACTTTCCAGAGCCCCACCTATGAGTTCCGGCTCCTTCAGTCCTCCACCACCTCTACAGATTCCGGGTCTCACCGCGTGACTGGCTGCAGCAGAGACCGACTGACAAGACACATAGGGTACACATCATTGACTGCAGTTGCCACATGATCTGCGTGAAACTGGCTGTTAAAGTGAGGAGACCCGATATCTGCAGGTGAGCGAAGAATCCGGAACCCAGTGGCGCGGATCTGGGGATCTGGAAAATATGATATCCTTTCCGCAGGTCTGGCTTCGCTGGGGGGATCTGCCCAAAATGACCCCGGGGAGGACAACCCTTTAATATCCGTTTAATGACCTGCTCAATCACGTGATCTCTCTGAGTCCTAGGCTAGTTTGAGGCCGAGTTCACACTTCAGTTATTTGGTCAGTTATTGTGCACCAAAACCAGTAGTGAAGCGTACTCAGAGATCCGTATAGTGGAAAGATATTCACCTGTTCTGTGCTTTTCACCCGCACCTAATTTTGGCTCACAATAATTGATGAAAACTGACGAAGTGTGAACACTAGCAGTAAATTGTTCCAGCATAGGAATTTCTTCACTGCAAGCAGTGGTATTTGTTCGGCCGAATCCAGACACTAATGCCGGAAACAGGCCGGATCTCAGCCAAGTCCTATTATAGTCAGTGGGGTCCGGCGGTGCTTTTTCCAGCTATGCCGGATATGATGTCTTCCCACAGGCTGTTCCTCTGCCGGAAGAACTTTCCGCTAGTGTGAAACTAGCCTTAGCAGACCAGCTCTAGAGTCCACGTCAGGAAGCCATGTTTCCGCTGTAACTGAGATAAGCATTGAGCGAATCGAAGTCAGGAAAAATTTGATTTGCCATGAAGACAAATTTCCTTGCGGTTCGTGGTAATGAAGCAATTTTTCCTGAAATGGCGGTAAAAGCAAAAAAAAATTTACATACCTTATCTATTTGCGCGTGAAGAGGCCGTCATGGCCATCTTGATTGAGGATACCACACGTATGATGTCACCACGCCGGCCAGCGTGAAGTCATTTGTACCGAAAATTTATTTGTGAAATTCGGGGAAGCAGTGGAATAGAATTTTCCATAACTTCAGTCATCTCTAACTGGGACCATTATATCATCCCCAGTAACAGGGCTAGGCGGTTATTAAAAAAATAATTCATTTATTAATTTAATAACCAAACAATGAAAAGGGGTCGTATAGCAGGAAAAAAAGTTTTGCAAAGGACTTTAAGTGGGGAAAATAAAAGTTTTGATATTCACCCCGCCACTCCTGTTCAGTCACTTCCCAGGTCTCTGTTGGTCTCTGCTTCTTTGGTCATGGGAGCAGCATGGGGTCCTTGGGGTGAATATCAATTATTCTATTATTTTTTCAACCCATTTTTAGCCCTTTCTTTGAAGGACAACTCCTTTAAAGTTTGCATGTTCATAGCCTTAAACTGCCAGGGAGGGTGGTCTGATATTAAATCGGCTAAAGTAGTGATCATGGGGGCCCGGATCTTTGTGTCCATGTTTAATTAAACTGCAACTTACTAATATACCGGTAATTTGTGCTTCAGTTTTTTATTATTATCAGGATCTCTGCTTGCTTTCAGTAACTGACAATATTCTTCTAGACCAGGGGTGTCAAACTCAAATTCATCGGGGGCCGCATCAGCAGTTTGGTCACCCTCAAAGGGCCGGTTGTATCTGTAGGACTATGTGTCCACTCTTTATTATCATAAATTATTGTCACTGCATTCAATTATTACAGTTTTATGTAATAATGTAAGTAATAACTAGCTCTGAAAGCTTGACCTGCAAGCGCTGACTGGGGTCACATAGCATTATACTGATTTATGATGCTATGTAACCCTTACAGTTCTGGAATGTGTTGGATAACACTGACATAATGCTGTCAGTGTTATCCAACACATTCCAGAACTGTAAGGGTTACTGTATTTTTCGCCCTATAAGACGCACCGGCCCATAAGACGCACCTAGGTTTTTGAGGAGGAAAATAAGAAAAAAAATATTTTGAACCAAAAGGTGTGCTTTTGGTGGGTTTTGAACTAATTGTGGTCTGTGGGTGGCACTGTTATGGGGGATCTGTGGATGGCACTGTTATAGGGGATCTGTGGGTGATGCACTGTTATGGGGGATCTGTGGATGACACACTGTTATGGGGGATCTGTGGATGACACACTGTTATGGGGGATCTGTGGGTGACACACTGTTATGGGGGACCTGTGGATGACACACTGTTATGGGGGATCTGTGGCTGACACACTGTTATGGGGGTACTGTGGATGACACACTGTTATAGGGGATCTGTGGGTGACGCACTGTTATGGGGGATCTGTGGATGACACACTGTTATGGGGGATCTGTGGGTGACACACTGTTATGGGGGATCTGTGGATGACGCACTGTTATGGGGGATCTGTGGCTGACACACTGTTATGGGGGTACTGTGGATGACACACTGTTATGGGGGATCTGTGGGTGACACTTATGGGGGATCTGTGGGTGACACTTATGGGGAATCTGTGGATGACACACTGTTATGAGGGACCTGTGGGTGACGCACTGTTATGGGGGTACTGTGGATGACACACTGTTATGAGGGACCTGTGGGTGACACACTGTTATGGGGGATCTGTGGATGACGCACTGTTATGGGGGATCTGTGGCTGACACACTGTTATGGGGGTACTGTGGATGACACACTGTTATGGGGGATCTGTGGGTGACACTTATGGGGGATCTGTGGGTGACACTTATGGGGAATCTGTGGATGACACACTGTTATGAGGGACCTGTGGGTGACACACTGTTATGGGGGATCTGTGGATGACGCACTGTTATGGGGGATCTGTGGATGACGCACTGTTATGGGGGATCTGTGGGTGACGCACTGTTATGGGGGATCTGTGGGTGACGCACTGTTATGGGGGATCTGTGGGTGACACTTATGGGGGATCTGTGGGTGACACTTATGGGGGATCTGTGGGTGACACTTATGGGGGATCTGTGGGTGACACTTATGGGGGATCTGTGGGTGGCTCTTATGGGGGATCTGTGTATGACAGTTATGGGGGGGATCTGTGGATGACACATATATAGCATCTTATGCTATGTGTCATCCACAGATCCCCTCCATAAGTGTCCCTGTAGTAGTGAATGACCCGGCATCTGCTTTTATAATGACAGCGGGGCCCGTGCAGTGACTATTCTACTACACGGGCCCCGCTCACTGTATAATTGTACTTACAACTACAAGCGCTCGCCGAGAGGAGGGAGGAGGCAGGCCGGGGGGACAGGCGCTGGCAGCGTGAGTCAAACGTCATGCGCCCACGCCGCCTGCTTCATTCATAAATTGGGCGGCGCAGGCGCATGACGTATGACTCACACTGCCAGCGCCCGTCCTCCCAGCCTGCCTCCTCCCTCCTCTCGGCGAGCGCTTGTAGTAGTGATAATAAAAGGTGAAGGCTGGCGGCCGGCGGCGGCTACGCGGGCCACATGACGAGGTCTGGCGGGCCGGATTCGGCCCGCGGGCCTTGTGTTTGACACCCGTGTTCTAGACATTTAGGCCCCTTTTTACACGGGCGAGAATTCTGCGCGGGTGCAATGCATGAGGTGAACGCATTGCACCCGCACTGAATCCGGACCTATTCACTTCAATGGGGCTGTTCAGATGAGCGGTGATTTTCACGCATCACTGGTGCGTTGCCGTGAAAATCGCAGCATGTTCTATATTTAGTGTTTTTCACGCAATGCAGGCCCCATAGAAATGAATGAGGCTGCGTGAAAATAGCATAGCATCCGCAAGCAAGTGCGGATGCAGTGCGATTTTCACGCATGGTTGCTAGGAGATGATGTTAGTAAATTGATCAAAGTCAATTCACTGTATTATTTTCCCTTATAACATGGTTATAAAGGAAAATAATAGCATTCTTAATACAGAATGCATAGTACTGTACAATAGGGCTGGAGGGGTTAAAAAAAATAATAAAAATGTACTCAACTCATCCTGTTGTTCGCGCAGCCGGCATCGTCTTCTTTCTTCATCTTTCAGGACCTGCAAAAGGACCTTTGATGATGTAATCGCACTGACCACGTGGTGACGTCAGTGCAGGTCCTGCTGAATGAAGATAGAAGATTGATTACGTCATTAAAGGTCCTTTTGCAGGTCCTGAAAGATGAAGAAAGAAGACTATGCCGGCTGCGCGAACAACAGGATGAGGTGAGTTAATTTTTTATTTATTTTTAACCCCTCCAGCCCTATTGTGTATTAAGAATGCTTTTATTTTCCCTTATAACCATGTTATAAGGGAAAATAATAAAATCTACAGAACACCTAACCCAAACCCGAACTTCAGTGAAGAAGTCCGGGTTCGGGTCTGGTTACCACATTCAGTTTTTTATCACGCGTGTGCAAACCGCTTTTCACCCGTGCGATAAAAACTGAACATCGGAACACAATCGCAGTCAAAACTGACTGAAATTGCGTGCCTACTCATGCGGTTTTCCCGCAATGCACACGCGACGCACCCGGAGCAAATTCGGGACACCCCTGTGAAAGAGGCCTTAGAGGGTGAAAACGGGTCTTGATAGGTCTCACAGCTGAGGGTTTGCTATTAGTGTATCCAGCCTGGGCAATCCTCTGTGAGCACATCAGCAGCACAATCATCTCTGCTATCCTGACAGGCTGCTACAGTGTGTCAGTGCAGGTGAAATGTATCAGGCTGTTGGGACATGTTCTATTTTTTTTTTTGTGGAACGGACATGCGGATGTGGAGTAATTTCAGTCTTTTTGGGGCCCCATTGAAATGAATAGTTCTGCATATTGGCCGCAAGAAAAACGCAACGGACACAGACAAAAAATAAGTTCATGTGCAAGTTTGTGTGAGTTTTTTCCCACTACTCTAAATGCATACCATATTTAGACTGTGAGCCCCCCCGGGGTGATGACTATCTCTGCACAGCTCTGCGGAATATGTTGGCGCTATAGAAATTAGTTATTTAAGAAAGTAAAACATTGTAGCAAAGCTTCAGCTGTAAGAAGTAATAGGCTCTGTTCACTGCTTACAGAGATTTAAAACACACAGGAAGGAATTTATTATTTCCCAGTATGTGTCTTTTTGGCTTAAAAAAATGTATCGTTTTGCAACCCTTTTTTTTTTTTTTTTTCGCAGCAGGCGTTTTTATACGGCCCTCGCCAGAGTTCCGAAAAAGGGTCAGGAGGAGGTCATTGGCACAGTCATCATTATTGATGCCATTCGGGCCCACAGACTGCCGGAGGAGGCATCATTTATGACGAGGCGCCATCAAGATGGGCGCAGCAGACGCCGGACCCCAGAATTTCAGAACCTCACAGAGTCCGATTGGTCGTTGTGGGATCGGCGCAGGAGAAAAATCTCACTGAACGTATTCCATCGAGGTGAGATCGCTGCTGTTTTTGACTTTTCCTTCAAGAAGCCTTTAGATCTTTCCCGGCTTTCATGTCGCTCATAAGTCATAGCGGGTCGCTCACGGTGAGTGACGGGACTATTGTGCAAGCTGATGGCACGCTCGTGCAGCGTATTCTGAGGAGCCGTGTAGGATCCAGCCTCCCCTCCGGGTATGCATATCTTGGCCTACATAATGCAGGCAGGTCCCGGGATCATTCTTTTGATATCCGCCGCCTCCCCAGCTGTTTGCACAGCTTCCCCGCACGCTGCTGGAACAAGCCGCCTTTGTGGCACAGTATTTGCATCTTGCTCCGTCACTCATGCACGCTCCGTGTTTGACAAACGTCATCCCACAAAGAGGGGACTTCAAAAACCGAGTGGATTACGTGAGGCCAGGTGGGATCAAACCTGCTTTTATCTTCAGGTGCAAGGAGAATGCGTTGGGTTCAGCGCAGCGATCCTCATGTAAAGCAAGGTCTGCCATTGCCAGAGCCGCCCACAATTTACAATGCCCAGCAGCTGGCAGACGAGCTCCCAGCAATCCCTGGCAAGATCCACATGTGACGTATGCCTGGAGTCGTATGGTCCACTGCATGTATGAAGAGTAACAGTATGCTGTGTGTAGCACCAAAGTAAAAAAAAAAAAAACTGTCTGCAATGTGACGGTTTTCCAAAATTTTATAACCCAGAATCCTTTACGACACTACAGCGATCTCCTGTGTCTGCGTATGTTCACCGCGCTAAATGTTCCCCTCTCCTGCCCTGTCTGTTATAGTAACTACATGCATTCCCCATGTAATAATCTATATGTTGTACCATGCATTTATTATTCCTACTAGAAGTTCTGAATTACTAGCAGTTTGCAATGAAAGCCCGGGGCGGCGTATTGGGGAGTCCGTACACAGTCTGGCGCTGGCAGCAATCAATTGGATAGTGTCGATTGCGAAGGGACACCCCCACAACTGGTAACACCCATCTGGATCTTGCAAACCTTTAGGCCTCCTGCACACGAACGTGTGTGCCCCGTGGTCGTGCTATTGCGGGCCGCAATGCACGAACACTGTCCGTGTGTTCACTTTAATGGGTCCGCGATCCGGCCATTCCGCAAAACGATAGGACGTGTTTTATCTTTTTACGGAACAGAAGTACTCTGTAGTGCTCCGGTAGGGTTCCGTACCGTGCTTCCGTTCCGCACTATTCCGCATCTCAAGATTTGCGGACCCATTGAAGTGAATGGGTCCGCATCCGTGATGCAGAAGGCAGACGCAATTGTGCCCGTGTAATGTGGATCCGCAAATACGGCCACGGAGCGCACACGTTCGTGTGCAGGAGGCCTTAGCAAACTTTTAGCGGGAATAATAGAGGAATGGCACATCATAGTGCATAGATGCTCTAGAATTGTTATTACATGGGGATGCAAGTAGTCACCAAAACAGACTTGTCAGGAGAGGGGACAGGTCCTCTTTACGGTCCCCAAAAATATTACTGCTACTGTCCACCGAGCCTGCCTTTTTCATCGGGGCCAGCTCCAATCGAATATATATGGGGATCTTCCAAATGTCATTGTCGTTTGTTCTCTGGCAGCAGCTTTCTTCTCTCTCCCCATTGAAAACACAAACATGCTGAGCTGAACCGAGCATGCATGTGTAAGGGGGATGCGGGAGATAGGCTAACAGCACATTTCGATGTCCCTCCCGACTCCCCCATAACCCTCTAGCACATACCTCCTGTGGCTCATCTCTCTAGGGAGCACAGGATTGGGCATGTTGAAATCGAAGCTGCCAATACTTCTTTTCCCTTGCATCTATCCCTCATACACACGATGGCAAAATCAGTCAATTTGGCTGAAATTTACCTAATATCAGCTCTCTCTGCAACTGCCACGCCCCCGGCACATTGATTGACAGGGCCAGGTGTGATGACATTAGCAATTTCATAGGTGTGAAGCTGCTGACAGATGCCCTTTAAGGGCTCATACATATGTCAGTGAATCGCAGACGTGTTTTCCACGGACAGCGCATTGATATTAATGTGTTTATTCACACATTTCTGTTTCTAATGGAGGCATTCACTACTTTGGTTCCTTTTGCAGACCAGACAGGCCTATAGAGGTCTATGGGTCCGTGAAGACCACAGACAGAGCACTGATCATTCCTAGGAGACACTTCAGTAATCCCCTTATCAGCCTAGCGGGGCACTTCACTAATAGTTGACACTTGGAGGGCAAAAGATGAAAATACTGACCAAAAGTGGACCCATCACTGACATCATCATGATTTTATCCGTAACATGGGTGAGATTTGTTAAAATTGTATCCACCGTGGACGTACTGGGAACTAAAAGTGAACCTGGAATTTATTTATTTTTAAAGTGGGCCTGTGTTGTAGGTGGGTCCAAAATGACAGAGAGTTGGGCAACACCAGTAAGCAGGGTCAGCAACACCATAGGGCAAAATACCGCCCCAGCAGAACCAAATACCACAGTGCAGCACAATATACTGCCGCCCATGCAACAGCATTCACCTATATGACCGTCCTGAGGACAGTGCGACAGTTGAATTCAGAAGGACACCTGCAGCCGTCGGGCAAATACATAAGTACCTAAAGCTTCTATATTAATTAATGTTGAGAGCATCAGGTCACCTGATTGGCACCCGTGAGGAGGGTTTGGACGACCCTATGGGCATCATCCCACCGGTAAATTTCCTTGTAGAGTTTGTGAGATGGTTGGTAACAGGAAACAGTAGATGGCTATAGCATATCAAACAGAGAGGAAGATGGCAGGAGTTGTGTCCCTTCATATATGTCCATATGAAGAAAGCCTTTAATCATCCGTGGTATAACGACAATTGTAAGACTGCAGACCTCATCTATAATGGTCACCTTTCCAAATTCCTAACCGTGACTCCTCGTACTCAGATAACCCCAGGACTTGAGTAGAGCTGAATTACTTAACAACCAGACGGTCACCAGGAACATTATATGAAGGACGGATCAGACGTATCAGGCAAGAAATACAGATGAGGATGGCAACGGATGAGGAAGATGGAGTCCACGGCAATGGCCTACAGGTGGAGAGTGATGAACATAAGTTAGAGGAATCAAACCTGGCAGAAAGTCACCCTGAACTGCTGAGTCCAACAAGACAGAAGAAAATTAAAAGCGAAGCAGAAACGGAACCCACAACAAACACGACTACAATACGACCACGGAACTCCGAGTACCAGGATGCAATAAAACAAAACTCAGATTCGAGACTCTGGAAACAAACTGCACAGAGCTATCACTATATCCGGCAAAGAGGCACAGAAACTAAAGTATTCAAAGACAAAACAATCAAAAACCCTTCTCAGCAAACACCAGACTAAGCAAGCAGATAACCGGGTCAGATTTAGGTGTAAGGCAATCGCTTAGCAACTATCTCAAGAAAAACTAGTGAGAAACGAGCAAAATAACCCTGTTACTCATAGCCCAGGGAGATATAGGAGTTGTCAGCGGCTCAGAGTTAGAAGGTAAAATGTTGAATTCCTTTTGTTGCCACTAGAGGGAGCTCAGGATCTGACTGTATACAGAGTTGTAAAATGCAATGTGTAAATAGTATGCAGTAAGCTCTTGAACTCCCTCTAGAGGTGACTGCAGGCAGACAGAATTTCATCATGTAATTGTCGCTACAAATTATTTGAAGAAATGTATTAAAAAAAGATCTCTCAACTTTATAAAGATATAATACAAACTAATTAGCGCGCACTTTTTTACCTATTTCAATAAAATGTATACTAATGGTGCTCAAGGGGGAATTCACAGTATTAGGAAATAGTATTAATAGCAGTTACTGAATATAGTGCTCTAAAACAGGACAACCCGGTCGTAATCTGCAGGGTGGTGAGAAGTTCCACCCCCACCCTCTGTTATATGGATACATAAACTTGTATTGTAATCAGCAGGATGTGGACATATGTTTATTACAACGGGGCGGGTGAAAGCTCTGTCCCCACGCTCAGTACAAGAAGGTCAAGGCTTTCAGTAAAGCTTGCTCCTTTTCACCTTTACTATTTGTTTACATGAAATCCTAAATTTGAGCAGATAACAGAAAGCAAACACTGGGATCATTTTTTGGTCTGAGCGCTCTCGTAAAAACTGAGAGTCATTAAAACTGAGGCAAGACTTTACGAGAGGCTGTAAAACGCAGGAGAGACAGCAGATCCACAGTTACATCACTATATCTGTATATGAAATACATCATGTGTGTGCTCAGTGTATTTACTACTAAAGATGTGTATCATGTGGACAACGCCTGTCACCAAGAGCTTACACTCTAACGGTACATTCACACAACTGTGTCCAGATCTGCAAAACAATGACTCTGGCCGTGTGCACCACCAGTCACTGTGCGGACCCATAGACTTCAGTATACTATCTGTTCTGATGAATAATGTAAAAATGTACAGCTGGTGTAAGTTACCGTATACATTTTCTTGTATATAGTGATATGGACCATGCTGGTATAACCTGGGCATCTCCTGTATATAATTATATATGTACAGCTGGTATAAGTTATACATCTTCTTGTATACAGTGATATGGAGCATGCTGGTATAACCTGGGCATCTCCTGTATATAATTATATATGTACAGCTGGTATAAGTTATACATCTTCTTGTATATAGTGATATGGACCATGCTGGTATAACCTGGGTATCTCCTGTATATAATTATATATGTACAGCTGGTATAAGTTATACATCTTCTTGTATACAGTGATATGGAGCATGCTGGTATAACCTGGGCATCTCCTGTATATAATTATATATGTACAGCTGGTATAAGTTATACATCTTCTTGTATATAGTGATATGGACCATGCTGGTATAACCTGGGTATCTCCTGTATATAATTATATATGTACAGCTGGTATAAGTTATACGTCTTCTTGTATACAGTGATATGGACCATGCTGGTATAACCTGGGCATCTCCTGTATATAATTATATATGTACAGCTGGTATAAGTTATACATTTTCCTGTATATAGTGATATGGACCATGCTGGTATAACCTGGGCATCTCCTGTATATAATTATATATGTACAGCTGGTATAAGTTATACATCTTCTTGTATATAGTGATATGGAGCATGCTGGTATAACCTGGGCATCTCCTGTATATAATTATATATGTACAGCTGGTATAAGTTATACATCTTCTTGTATATAGTGATATGGAGCATGCTGGTATAACCTGGGCATCTCCTGTATATAATTATATATGTACAGCTGGTATAAGTTATACATCTTCTTGTATATAGTGATATGGGCCATGCTGGTATAACCTGGGCATCTCCTGTATATTATTATACATGTACAGCTGGTATAAGTTATACATCTTCTTGTATATAGTGATATGGACCATGCTGGTATAACCTGGGCATCTCCTGTATATAATTATATATGTACAGCTGGTATAAGTTATACATCTTCTTGTATATAGTGATATGGACCATGCTGGTATAACCTGGGCATCTCCTGTATATAATTATATATGTACAGCTGGTATAAGTTATACATCTTCTTGTATATAGTGATATGGAGCATGCTGGTATAACCTGGGTATCTCCTGTATATAATTATATATGTACAGCTGGTATAAGTTATACATCTTCTTGTATACAGTGATATGGACCATGCTGGTATAACCTGGGTATCTCCTGTATATAATTATATATGTACAGCTGGTATAAGTTATACATCTTCTTGTATATAGTGATATGGACCAGTGCTGGTATAACCTGGGTATCTCCTGTATATAATTATATATGTACAGCTGGTATAAGTGATACATCTTCTTGTATATAGTGATATGGAGCATGCTGGTATAACCTGGGCATCTCCTGTATATAATTATATATGTACAGCTGGTATAAGTGATACATCTTCTTGTATATAGTGATATGGACCATGCTGGTATAACCTGGGCATCTCCTGTATATAATTATATATGTACAGCTGGTATAAGTTATACATCTTCTTGTATATAGTGATATGGACCATGCTGGTATAACCTGGGCATCTCCTGTATATAATTATATATGTACAGCTGGTATAAGTGATACATCTTCTTGTATATAGTGATATGGATCATGCTGGTATAACCTGGGTATCTCCTGTATATAATTATATATGTACAGCTGGTATAAGTTATACATCTTCTTGTATATAGTGATATGGAGCATGCTGGTATAACCTGGGCATCTCCTGTATATAATTATATATGTACAGCTGGTATAAGTTATACATCTTCTTGTATATAGTGATATGGAGCATGCTGGTATAACCTGGGCATCTCCTGTATATAATTATATATGTACAGCTGGTATAAGTGATACATCTTCTTGTATATAGTGATATGGATCATGCTGGTATAACCTGGGTATCTCCTGTATATAATTATATATGTACAGCTGGTATAAGTTATACATCTTCCTGTATATAGTGATATGGACCATGCTGGTATAACCTGGGCATCTCCTGTATATAATTATATATGTACAGCTGGTATAAGTTATACATCTTGTATATAGTGATATGGAGCATGCTGGTATAACCTGGGCATCTCCTGTATATAATTATATATGTACAGCTGGTATAAGTGATACATCTTCTTGTATATAGTGATATGGAGCATGCTGGTATAACCTGGGCATCTCCTGTATATAATTATATATGTACAGCTGGTATAAGTTATACATCTTCTTGTATATAGTGATATGGACCGTGCTGGTATAACCTGGGTATCTCCTGTATATAATTATATATGTACAGCTGGTATAAGTGATACATCTTCTTGTATATAGTGATATGGAGCATGCTGGTATAACCTGGGCATCTCCTGTATATAATTATATATGTACAGCTGGTATAAGTGATACATCTTCTTGTATATAGTGATATGGAGCATGCTGGTATAACCTGGGCATCTCCTGTATATAATTATATATGTACAGCTGGTATAAGTTATACATCTTCCTGTATATAG
The DNA here is from genome assembly GCF_014858855.1 of Bufo gargarizans. Lineage (NCBI taxonomy): Eukaryota > Metazoa > Chordata > Amphibia > Anura > Bufonidae > Bufo > Bufo gargarizans. Next base: position 38,511,830 of record NC_058085.1, on the reverse strand, counting down.
TGATATGGACCATGCTGGTATAACCTGGGCATCTCCTGTATATAATTATATATGTACAGCTGGTATAAGTTATACATCTTGTATATAGTGATATGGAGCATGCTGGTATAACCTGGGCATCTCCTGTATATAATTATATATGTACAGCTGGTATAAGTGATACATCTTCTTGTATATAGTGATATGGACCATGCTGGTATAACCTGGGCATCTCCTGTATATAATTATATATGTACAGCTGGTATAAGTGATACATCTTCTTGTATATAGTGATATGGCCCATGCTGGTATAACCTGGGCATCTCCTGTATATAATTATATATGTACAGCTGGTATAAGTTATACATCTTCTTGTATATAGTGATATGGAGCATGCTGGTATAACCTGGGCATCTCCTGTATATAATTATATATGTACAGCTGGTATAAGTTATACATCTTCTTGTATATAGTGATATGGCCCATGCTGGTATAACCTGGGCATCTCCTGTATATAATTATATATGTACAGCTGGTATAAGTTATACATCTTCTTGTATATAGTGATATGGAGCATGCTGGTATAACCTGGGCATCTCCTGTATATAATTATATATGTACAGCTGGTATATGTTATACATCTTCTTGTATATAGTGATATGGAGCATGCTGGTATAACCTGGGCATCTCTTGTATATAATGATATATGTACAGCTGGTATAAGTTATACATCTTCTTGTATATAGTGATATGGACCATGCTGGTATAACCTGGGCATCTCCTGTATATAATTATATATGTACAGCTGGTATAAGTTATACATCTTCTTGTATACAGTGATATGGACCATGCTGGTATAACCTGGGTATATCCTGTATATAATTATATATGTACAGCTGGTATAAGTTATACATCTTCTTGTATATAGTGATATGGACCATGCTGGTATAACCTGGGTATCTCCTGTATATAGTTATATATGTACAGCTGGTATAAGTTATACATCTTCTTGTATACAGTGATATGGAGCATGCTGGTATAACCTGGGCATCTCCTTTATATAATTATATATGTACAGCTGGTATAAGTTATACATCTTCTTGTATACAGTGATATGGAGCATGCTGGTATAACCTGGGTATCTCCTTTATATAATTATACATGTACAGCTGGTATAAGTTATACATCTTCTTGTATATAGTGATATGGACCATGCTGGTATAACCTGGGTATCTCCTGTATATAATTATATATGTACAGCTGGTATAAGTTATACATCTTGTATATAGTGATATGGACCATGCTGGTATAACCTGGGCATCTCCTGTATATAATTATATATGTACAGCTGGTACAGGGCCGGACTGGGACAAAAAATAGGCCCGGGCATTTTTGACTGAGCAGCCCAATCACATGACACCCAACAGGCCCCACCCCCTTGCAGTCTAGGGGTGGAGCCAAAACCGGAAGCACAATTGACTTTGTTTTCCGACTTGCATAACAGGAACCAGATGGATCTGTTTTGATTCCCATAGACTTTTATGAGGACGGAGAGCAAACTGAAAGCCTCTTGCAGAGTCTGCACTGTACGAGAGAGAGATAGCAGTGGCTGTGAAGGGAAAAGTTCCAGAGCGCAATGACTGCCCCAGAGCCTTTCTGCTGCCTGACCAACCGTATGCTGCCACAGCGCCAGCCTGCAGGACATCAGAGACGCCTGGGGTCCACATTATAGCACCACTACATTTACTTACTACATTTATAATAAAACAATTTACTTACAAAAGAAGCTATTAAGTTGTCTGCTTTGCCGTCCTCTGCTTGCTTCCACTGATTATTTGCCCTCCTTTCTGTCTCTCCTCGCAGGCGCACTGTTATGGGGGACCTGTGGATGACACACTGTTATGGGCATCAGTGGATGACGCACTGTTATGGGCATCAGTGGATGACGCACTGTTATGGGCATCAGTGGATGATGCACTGTTATGGGCATCAGTGGATGATGCACTGTTATGGGCATCAGTGGATGACACACTGTTATGGGCATCAGTGGATGATGCACTGTTATGGGCATCAGTGGATGACGCACTGTTATGGGCATCAGTGGATGACGCACTGTTATGGGCATCTGTGGATGACGCACTGTTATGGGCATCTGTGGATGACGCACTGTTATGGGCATCTGTGGATGATGCACTGTTATGGGCATCTGTGGATGATGCACTGTTATGGGCATCTGTGGATGATGCACTGTTATGGGCATCAGTGGATGACGCACGGTTATGGGGGCATCAGTGGATGACACACGGTTATGGTGGCATCTGTGGATGACACTGTTATGGGCATCAGTGGATGACGCACTGTTATGGGCATCAGTGGATGACACACGGTTATGGGGGCATCTGTGGATGACACTGTTATGGGCATCAGTGGATGACGCACTGTTATGGGCATCAGTGGATAACGCACTGTTATGGGCATCAGTGGATGATGCACTGTTATCGGCATCAGTGGATGACGCACTGTTATGGGCATCAGTGGATGACGCACTGTTATGGGCATCAGTGGATAATGCACTGTTATGGGCATCAGTGGATAATGCACTGTTATGGGCATCAGTGGATGATGCACTGTTATGGGCATCAGTGGATGACGCACTGTTATGGGGCATCTGTGGATGACGCACTGTTATGGGGGATCTGTGGATGACACTGTTTCTGTGGATGATGCACTGTTATGGGCATCAGTGGATGACGCACTGTTATGGGGGATCTGTGGATGACACTGTTTCTGTGGATGATGCACTGTTATGGGCATCAGTGGATGACGCACTGTTATGGGGCATCTGTGGATGACACTGTTTTTGTGGATGACACTGTTATGGGGACATCTGTGGATGACGCACTGTTATGGGGGATCTGTGGATGACACACTGGTATGGGCATCTGTGTGGATTGTGGAATGATGGAATCTGACACAGATACCGGGGGGGGGGGGCATCTGTGGATGACACTGTTATGGGTGGCCGGGGGGATCTGTGGATGACACACATATATGGCAGCGCAAGCATCTTGTGCTATATAAATGTGTCATCATCCACATATCACATCTCCCCCCCCCCCATAACAGTGTCCCTCCCTATTGTAAGACGTCTGTTCCTTATGTAAGTGAGCTATTGAGCTTGTAAATAAACTTGTGCAAAGTATATGAGTAGTTAGTAACTAAACTACTCATATACTTTGCAGTTTGCACAAGTTTATTTACAAGCTCAATAGCTCTCTCACTTACATAAAGTTACTATCTAATATAATCTATCACTATCATCACTAACTTACCAAAGCCAGTTGGGCACTAGTACTGGGGCAGGCAGAAGCTGGTGGGCTGGTGCGGTGGTGGCTCCAGTCCAGTCCCGCTCTTCAACATTCAAACTAGGCGGCCGCGTAGCGTAACGTGCCGTCACTCACTACGTCACGTCGCACGCTCCTCCCTCTTTATTAATGAAGGCGGAGCAGGCGCGTGACGTCTGAGTGACGTTACGCTGCCGGCCGCCGGAAGATGGATTCACAGAGGCCGGGCACAGGAGGCGGAGCAGTGGGGGTGGACTCACACAGTGAGTAAGTATGAGTGTGCGGCCGGGGCTGGCAGGAGGCGGAGCACAGGGAGGGGTGTGATTAGGCCATACCGGCACACCCACTCGAGCCCTGAGGCGGCCCGGCCCTGATCAGATTATTAAGATGTGCGGCCGGGGCTGGCAGGAGGCGGAGCACAGACAGACAGGGGTGTGATTAGGCACACCCACTCGAGCCCTGAGGCGGCCCGGCCCACCGGGCAAATGCCCGGTCTGCCCTATGGCCAGTCCGGCCCTGAGCTGGTATAAGTTATACATCTTCTTGTATATAGTAATATGGAGCATGCTGGTATAACCTGGGCATCTCCTGTATATAATTATATATGTACAGCTGGTATAAGTGATACATCTTCTTGTATATAGTGATATGGAGCATGCTGGTATAACCTGGGCATCTCCTGTATATAATTATATATGTACAGCTGGTATAAGTTATACATCTTGTATATAGTGATATGGACCATGCTGGTATAACCTGGGCATCTCCTGTATATAATTATATATGTACAGCTGGTATAAGTTATACATCTTCTTGTATATAGTAATATGGAGCATGCTGGTATAACCTGGGCATCTCCTGTATATAATTATATATGTACAGCTGGTATAAGTGATACATCTTCTTGTATATAGTGATATGGACCATGCTGGTATAACCTGGGCATCTCCTGTATATAATTATATATGTACAGCTGGTATAAGTTATACATCTTCTTGTATATAGTGATATGGAGCATGCTGGTATAACCTGGGCATCTCCTGTATCTAATTATATATGTACAGCTGGTATAAGTTATACATCTTCTTGTATATAGTGATATGGAGCATGCTGGTATAACCTGGGCATCTCCTGTATATAATTATATATATGTACAGCTGGTATAAGTTATACATCTTCCTGTATATAGTGATATGGACCATGCTGGTATAACCTGGGCATCTCCTGTATATAATTATATATGTACAGCTGGTATAAGTTATACATCTTCTTGTATATAGTGATATGGAGCATGCTGGTATAACCTGGGTATCTCCTGTATATAATTATATATGTACAGCTGGTATAAGTTATACGTCTTCTTGTATATAGTGATATGGACCATGCTGGTATAACCTGGGTATCTCCTGTATATAATTATCTATGTACAGCTGGTATAAGTTATACATCTTCTTGTATATAGTGATATGGACCATGCTGGTATAACCTGGGTATCTCCGGTATATAATTATATATGTACAGCTGGTATATGTTATACATCTTCTTGTATATAGTGATATGGACCATGCTGGTATAACCTGGGCATCTCCTGTATATAATTATATATGTACAGCTGGTATAAGTTATACATCTTCTTGTATATAGTGATATGGACCATGCTGGTATAACCTGGGTATCTCCTGTATATAATTATATATGTACAGCTGGTATAAGTTATACATCTTCTTGTATATAGTGATATGGAGCATGCTGGTATAACCTGGGCATCTCCTGTATATAATTATATATGTACAGCTGGTATAAGTTATACATCTTCTTGTATATAGTGATATGGCCCATGCTGGTATAACCTGGGCATCTCCTGTATATAATTATATATGTACAGCTGGTATAAGTTATACATCTTCTTGTATATAGTGATATGGACCATGCCGGTATAACCTGGGTATCTCCTGTATATAATTATATATGTACAGCTGGTATAAGTTATACATCTTCTTGTATATAGTGATATGGACCATGCTGGTATAACCTGGGTATCTCCTGTATATAATTATATATGTACAGCTGGTATAAGTTATACATCTTCTTGTATATAGTGATATGGAGCATGCTGGTATAACCTGGGCATCTCCTGTATCTAATTATATATGTACAGCTGGTATAAGTTATACATCTTCTTGTATATAGTGATATGGAGCATGCTGGTATAACCTGGGCATCTCCTGTATATAATTATATATGTACAGCTGGTATAAGTGATACATCTTCTTGTATATAGTGATATGGACCATGCTGGTATAACCTGGGCATCTCCTGTATATAATTATATATGTACAGCTGGTATAAGTTATACATCTTCTTGTATACAGTGATATGGACCATGCTGGTATAACCTGGGCATCTCCTGTATCTAATTATATATGTACAGCTGGTATAAGTTATACGTCTTCTTGTATATAGTGATATGGACCATGCTGGTATAACCTGGGTATCTCCTGTATATAATTATATATGTACAGCTGGTATAAGTTATACATCTTCTTGTATATAGTGATATGGAGCATGCTGGTATAACCTGGGCATCTCCTGTATCTAATTATATATGTACAGCTGGTATAAGTTATACGTCTTCTTGTATATAGTGATATGGACCATGCTGGTATAACCTGGGTATCTCCTGTATATAATTATATATGTACAGCTGGTATAAGTTATACATCTTCTTGTATATAGTGATATGGAGCATGCTGGTATAACCTGGGCATCTCCTGTATATAATTATATATGTACAGCTGGTATAAGTTATACATCTTCTTGTATATAGTGATATGGACCATGCTGGTATAACCTGGGCATCTCCTGTATATAATTATATATGTACAGCTGGTATAAGTTATACATCTTCTTGTATATAGTGATATGGACCATGCTGGTATATCCTGGGTATCTCCTGTATATAATTATATATGTACAGCTGGTATAAGTTATACATCTTCTTGTATATAGTGATATGGACCATGCTGGTATAACCTGGGTATCTTCTAGTATATAGTTACATTTATACAGCTGTTATATACAGACTAGAATGTAAAATATGGTTGCATGCAGGAATAAATATCATTTGGAACCCCTGCAGAACAGAAACCTAAGACTTCTTCATGTGATACATCTGGCTCACTCGTAGCTCTCCTGCTTCCGCAGAGTGCTCCACCATTTAGGATGTACATCTTGGGGAACATATATCAGATATGTCGGGGGAACTGATGTAAACCTCTGCAGAAGACAAATCCCACAATAGGCTGTGGAATAGTAGGTTGGAAGCTGAGAAGTGCAATATTTTTTATTCTTTATATTTTGACATTACAATTATTCCTATTTTCTCTCCCAATTCCATGAAATGAAGCACGTCCGGGGGATCACAGGCTGTTACATTAGATGCACAAGAGATGATTTGGGTAGAGAACATGACACCAAGTATTTAACTCCTCTATTACAGGGTCTTGGGAAAAACTTTGGAATTAAATAAAAAAATATTTTCACATTTTAAACCTTTTTATATTGTAATGTTCCCTAATTATTTAGCGTTATTCTATTATTCTGGTCTTTTGAGTGAGAGATGGGTGATGACCAGTAATGGCAGCTCCCTGTGTGCCCACATGTTCCCATTTTCACCCGTCCATACAGACCCTAGACGTCATGTAAGGCTGGGTTCACATCACCGTTTCATTTTTCGTTCTTCTGATCCATCAGAAGAACAGAAAAAAAACGGGTCAGAAGAACGGAAAAATGAAACGGTGATGTGAACCCAGCCTTGGTCCTGGTCATCTGTTTTCTGTCTGTCTAGGTGTTAGTCATTCAGACTATGGATAACGGTTTTATTTTGGTTCCTCCTAGACAGAACAGTATGAGTTGAACTCTGGGCATGTTGTAGACTTTTACACAGACCTAGACACAGAGCAATAACTGGGAACAAACCGTTCGTTCCTGATCATTGCCTGCTCCTTCAGTTGCATTCACTTGTAGCTAATATTCCCTCTGTATGGGGATGAATGATCACTGCTATGATTATTCATCCCTATACAGATTCAGATAAGGTTTTGCTGGCAAATGAGGATTTTAGGTGATGATGACCATTCATCGGGTGATCTGTATCACGCGGCAATTATCAGGAATGAGTGGTTATAGGAACCTCTAATTGCCCAATCCTCAGACTGTGTAAGGCCTCATGCAAACGGCTGTTGTTTGGGTCTGCATCTGAGCCACCGTTTTGGCGGCTTAGATGCGGACCTATTCACTTCAATGGGGCCGCAAAAGATGCTGACAGGACTCCATGTGCTGTCCGCATCCATTGCTCCGTTCAGCGGCCCCGATAAAAAAATATAACATGTCCTATTCTTGTCCGCGCTTTGCGGACAAGAATAAGCATTTATATTGACGGCCGCCCGTTCTGTTCTGCACATTGTGGAAGGCACACGGACGGCTTCCGTTTTTTTGCGGATCTGCGGTTTGCGGACCACAAAAAACGGAACGGTCGTTTGCATGAGGCCTAAGAGGGACTATAGAACAAGGGAGCCCTGGTCTTTTTTGCTTGTTTCCTGCACATGACTCTTCCAGCCACCCACTGAGCAGGGAATGGCGTCATGCTCACCTCACTGTTCTGTTACTGCTTTCATCCGACACTCCCTGGTTCCTGGATGATTTCCACCCCATGGTCCCCCTCGACACACAGGATATGGGTGCTCAGCCAATCACTAACCATAGCCGTGACCTACTCACCTAGTGATTGGCTAAACAGTCATTTCCTGTGTGTCAAGAGTGACAGGGGATCGGTGAGCTCAGTAGCATGTCTTGTTTTTTATGCCATTTTGACCTTTAAAAAAAAACTAAAAACTATGTTACTGGATGGACATTCCATTGAATACCGCAGCTGCTCCTTCATTTGGAGGATCGGTGATGGTTGTTGCCATTGGTCCCTACTAATCACTAATGGTTTGCTTACACATTAAACATACCTATTTCTATGGGGTCAAGCACGTATATGGCGGTCTTCTCTGACAGCAGATGTTTGGGGGTCAGAAACATAGGGTGTGAAGAACGGATGAGTGGTTGTCTGGCAGCTATGTAAGGTTCCAGAGAAGCATGTATAGCCTATAAGTCTCCTCACGCCGATTAAGGCACTTTATCCCCAAGGAGAAATAGTACCCTCCAAATCCTTTCTATTATGTGTATACCCTTTTATCGATAATGTCCCTCTTCCCCCGCACTCATCACACTTACAAGGGTCCATGAAGCTGAGGTACTTGGAGCTTTCTGGTGTCTCCTGTGCGGTCAGAAGGGTAAGCAGATGTCAGATGTCCAAGTCATAGCCCCGCATTACTGATCCCATCATTTGATTACATACTTTGTGAACTTTTCATACCGGTTTATCCGATGGAGACTCGTATAACCGTTTATTACTGTGCAGTCTCCAGAGACAACGCCCAAGATTATCATTCGTAGACGCTGCAACCCAAGGAGACATAGACGGGCGATTAGATCCCGTGCTGTGTTTGTACATCTACTTCAAAGCCGCACGGGTGTTAGTTTAATGAACCGCCGCTTTTCACGTGTCTTAATTTCCTTCCGTTACCCTTATCCCTCAAGCTTCCAGCTTAAACCAGGAGCTTCTTACATCTGCAACTCTGTGACTCCCCCCAAAAAACACACAATGTCACGCACGATGCTCTTAGTCAGTCAACATGCTGCTCCAACTCCAGGTAACCGTGGCTGACGAGGACGAGTCACCTCTCAACTTTTTACCTTGGATTCAAAACACAAAGCAGACTTGACATCACAACCTCCCAACCGCTCTCCGAGGTTGTAAAACGCCTTAGGTCTTTTTGACTCCTGGCATCTTTCCATCACTGAATACCTAACAATTTTTCCCAGACGCCTTTGCATTCCTTCCCCAGTTTAGGTCCTGCCACCTCTGCCGGTGGGCTTTGCTTTGATCATAATGCATTACAGTTTTTTTTGTTTTTTCTATCTCACTGATGATGTCAGCCGGAGGACTGCAGATCTGGTTGTTGAAATAGACAGAAGTGGAAGATGTGTGCCAGGTGGCCATGTGTAACAGATAGGAGTTTGGTGCAGCTCTTCTCTGTGGTGATACTGATTGTGGCTGCAAGTAAGGTTTCGCTCACATCGGCATCCATGGCGGCACTTTTTTGTCCAGTGAAATGCTCGTTGTTGTAAACCTGATGGAACCCATTCTAATCATTGGGCTCCGTCGGACATCTTTGGTTTTCGTCACTTGATGGAACCGGATTTGAAGTTTTTTTTTTTATGGTTGTGCTCCAATTGTTCATTTTTTTAGGTTCCCAAAAACGAGGATATTTTTAATGCAGATTTGCATGTGGATTTTGTTGCGCAGTGTATTGGAAATCCACTGAATTTACACCTGCAGATTTCACAATCCACACCCCAAGTCAGTTTACACATGGAAAATGTCCACATTGTGAGATTTTTAGAGCCACTTAGTGCTGCAGATATTCCTCATGCAAATCCACGTAGTATACATCTTCTAAAATCACTTTCCTTTGATGCAGCTGGGTAAAGTGAGCCTACAGCTTCCCTCAACTCTTGTGCACAGATCCTGTATGGCACCATATTGACTCCCTTTTGCTGCATATATGTTTTAAATGCTTAAAATGCTGTAAAATACTAATAGAAGTAATACTCTCCTTACTGATCCCTACCACTCCTGTTCTCCCCTACTTACCTTACTGATCCCCAACACTCCTGTTCTCCCCTACTTACCTTACTGATCCCCAACACTCCTGTTCTCCCCTACTTACCTTACTGATCCCCAATACTCCTGTTCTCCCCTATTTACCTTACTGATCCCCAACACTCCTGTTCTAACCTACTTACCTTACTGATCTTCAGCACTCCTGTTCTGACCTACTCACCTTACTGATCCCTACCGCTCCTGTTCTCCCCTATTTACCTTACTGATCCCCAACACTCCTGTTCTAACCTACTTACCGTACTGATATCCCGCACTCCTGTTCTGACCTACTCACCTTACTGATCCCTACCGCTCCTGTTCTCCTCTACTTAACTTACTGATCCCCACTGCTCTTGTCCTGCTAAAGAAATGTTTTAAATGCTTAACATGCTATAAAATACTAATAGAAGTAATACTCACCTTACTGGTCTCTGCCGTTCCTGTTCAGATCTACTCACCTTACTGATCCCTGCCACTCCTGTTATCCCCTACTTACCTTACTGATCCCCAAAACTCCTGTTCTAACCTACTTACCGTACTGATACCCCTCGCTCCTGTTCTGACCTACTTACCTTACTGATCCTTGACGCTCCTGTTCAGACCTACTTACCTTAATGATCCCCGCCGCTCCTGTTCTAACCTTCTTACCGTACTGTTCCCCCGTTCTCATGTTCTGACCTACTCATCTTACTGATCCTTGATGCTCCTATTCTCACCTACTTATCTTACTGATCACTGCCCCTTCTATTCTGACCTACTCATCTTACTGATTGCCGCTGTAACCTATTGTTACCTACTCCCCTTACTGATCTCCACCACTGCTGCTTCTGTTCTGACCTACTCACTTTACTGAGTACCGCCGCTCCTCTTCTGACCCACTTACCTCAGTGATTTTCACCCCTCTCTGACCTACTTATCTTACTGATCCATGTCACTACTTTTCTCACCTACTCACCTTACTAATCCCTACAACTCTTGTTCTGACCGACTCACCTTATGGATCCCTGCTGCTCCTGCTCTCACCTACTCACCTTGCGTAACCCCAGCGCTCCTGTTCTGACCTACTCACCTTATTGATCTCTGCCACTCCTGTTCTGACCTCTTCACCATGCAGATCCGTGCTGCTCATGTTTTGATCTACTCATCTTTTTTTCAGCTCTGGTCACCGACCTTGGGTTCCGGCACACCATGGGTAATTTGTGTTTTTGTCTCATGCATGGTTATTTTGTTACTTTAGTATGATCCAATGCTTACACATAGCATTCCTGCTTTGCCCTTGACTTTGTTACTATTTGGTAATCTGCATTCACCTGATGGCCATCTATGTTATTTTTGGAGGGCAAGTTCGCTATGTGTGACCATATTGACTTTCTTATATTATTGTATGTAGCATACACATGTTAATAGGTTACTTTGGGTGAACTTACAGCTCTCCCACTACTATGCGGTTTTCATATCCAATGTCTGTGACCCCCTTTCCCTGTTAGTCCGGTATATGTGAGGGTGGTTGATTTTGGTCCCACTACACGGGGCGCCTCACCACCCCCCTCTACCCTGTGCCTTTGTGTCATATTTATTGTCATTTAATTGTGTCTTTAATAAATTACATATATTTTATATGTGTGTCTTCTCATTCTATATGGGGTTATTGGTCTTTTTTCGTTGGTTGGCTTGATCTACTCATCTTACTGATCCCTAACACTCCTGTCCTGACCCTTCTTAGATCTTATTGGTCTCTGTTCTCTCTGCTCCAGCAATGATGTGCCAACACAGGTGACCGCCAGTGAGTACTGATGACGCGTTCAGAGACATGTAAGGAGCATGTCATATATTACCCCGAGGATCCATGTATGCTCACCGGAGTGCCCTGGTTGATACAGAGCCATATCAGGACTTGATTATTATACTGTGATCTGATGAAGGTCGCCCACGCTATGCAGCTGTAGCAGTAACCAGGTCTACTGAGGACACAGTGAAGTTTATCTCTCACATCTGCTTGTAACATGCAGATGAGGAGCAAAAGTCTTCACTATCATCGTGCTGAGACTGGAAGTCATTGCGAGAAATTTCTGAAGGAAAGGTTCTGCAGGTTTAAGGCGGAGACTCTCTGGAGTGAATGACACCTCAGTGTAAACAGGGGATCCTTAAATATGAAAGGCCCTTATCTATGGGTCTGTGTGTCCAGTATTGGCATCCAACTAGTCTTAGGGTTGAGGATGGATGTTGATAATGCTCCACCATTGAAATGGGAGCAGAAACTTTACAGAAAACCACCTCCTCTCCATATCTACTGGTTGCCATCAAGCCACCTTTCCTTCATCTTAATTACTATATGAGCCCTTATTTCAGAAAAGATGGTGGTCATGTGCCCTCATACCCTTTACGACTCCTTGTTGGAATAGTTCTGACCCATGGAGTTGGAGAGGGCAAGCTATGAGTTGGCACTAAGTCTGAGTGACTATGTGACAAAATGATAGCTCCATAACCGGACATGAAGAGTTCTCGGTGGAGGTAGCATTTAAGTAAACAGTAGAGTAGATTTACTAAGCCTGTAGATGGCATAAAACTTTGATAGTTTGTCTACACGCGCTCCAAATTTATCAAAGTGGCTCGGGCTGGATGAGAAATTTGGCTCATGGCTGGACACTTTTATCTAACTTTTGCTTAGTTTGCGGAAAAATCGTAAAATTGTGTCGAAAAATTGTGCAATTAGACCACACCTACTCTCCCACTAAGCCATGCCTCTTTTACATTAAGCCACACCCTTTTGAAAGCTATGATTTTTTTTTTTTTTATAAACTAGCATTGCATCAAAAATGCACCAAATTGCTCTAATTTGTGCACAATTTTGATGCAATTTACAAGGTCTAGGTGCAATGTGGGACTTTGTCTTTGGTATACATATGATTCTTCAGCAGACAATCGTCTGTCCATGACTGGACTGGATATATTTTTATCAAACATCCCTCATGAAAGCTATGGATGCATTTGTATCGATTTCTGTTACTGCATTTCATCTATGAGGTGATAAAAATGTGTTATTAAACACTAGGGATCGACCGATATTGATTTTTTAGGGCCGATACCGATAATTTGTGAACTTTCAGGCCGATAGCCGATAATTTATACCGATATTCTGGGAATTTTCATTTTTGAAAAAAAATAAAAAATTCCTACACAAATCTGCTGAAAATTAATGTTTATTGTTAATGTGTATTTTTTTTTTGTAAATCTTTCTTTTTCATTTATACTTAATATTTTGGTGTTTTATTTTTATTTTTTACTAACTTTTAGCCCCCTTAGGGACTAGAACCCTTGTCCTATTCACCCTGATAGAGCTCTATCAGGGTGAATAGGAGCTCACACTGTCCCTGCTGCTCTGTGCTTTGTGCACACAGCAGCATGGAGTTGACTATGACAGCCAGGGCTTCAATAGCGTCCTGGCTGCCATGGTAACCGATCGGAGCCCCAGCATTACACTGCTGGGGCTCCGATCGGAGGAGCAGGGGAGAGGGGATCCTGTGGAGGGGTGCACTGCGCCACCAATGTTTTTAATACTGGGGTGGCGGGCGCACTGCGCCACCAATGCTTAATACTGGGGGGGCTTGGGGGGGGGGGAGGGGGGCGCACTGCGCCACCAATGCTTAATACTGGCGGGGCTTGGGGGGGAGGGGGGGCGCACTGCGCCACCAATGTCTAATACTGGGGTTGAGGGGGGGGGACGGAACTGCACCACCAATGTCTAATACTTGGCTAGGGGGGTGCACTGCGCCACCAATGAAGCTTAATCTCTCATTTATTCATATACAGGAGGCGGGAGCGGGCTGGAGAATCACATAGCCGGCTCCCGACCTCTATGAGCAGTAGCTGCGATCCGCGGCACCTGAGGAGTTAACTACCGCAGATCGCAGCTACAGCTCATAGAGGTCGGGAGCCGGCTATGTGATCCTGCAGCTCCCGCCTCCTGTATATGAATAAATGAGAGATTAAGCTTCATTGGTGGCGCAGTGGCCACAGCCCCTCCCCTTCTCTTCTCCTCCCTCCTCTCATTGGCAGCAGCAGCAGCACAGGGGGAGGAGACACTGCTCCTTCTCCCCTGTGCTGCTGCTGAGGGAACACGGAGAGCGCTGACAGTAGCGCGATCTGTGTTCCCCATACGCTATCGGAATATCGGCAAAATAGATACCGATACCGATAGCGTTCAAAATCCTCAATATCGGCCGATAATCGGTCGATCCCTATTAAACACTCTGAAGCTTGCACGCATTACATTATATAGCAAGCTGCTCAAAGCCGTTCACAGTCAGTTTCCTCCGACGGGCTGTCTGACGGCTCTCTAGCCCCTCTCTCTCCTCTCCTGAGACTTTATCTAAGCTGAATTTGATTGATTTGATTATCATATATGAGCCTTTAAAAGAGCTGAGAGAGGGAACAGAGAAGAGCTGCCCATCTGACCAAATTGACTGTGAATGGTATCCTGGAGCATGCTAGGTTGTCTAATACGTGCAAGCTGAAGATACAAAACGGTGCAACTTTTTAATAACAACCAATTGCAATTTATTTTAATCTTTCACATATAAGACAGACTGCATTAACAAAAACCACTACAGAGGTGTCCATAGCCTATAAAGGGGTATTCTCAAACTTTTATGGAATACCCATACGATACCCCTGCCGCCTGCACCTGTCTGTAGAATGGGTCACCTGAGCCTTTCCCATCTGGATGCAATGATCAGAAGTTCTTAAGACTATGGAAACGGTTGAGTGGGCTGTGCTGCCCTGTTTCCGTGACTGTATTCACGTGTGTGCCGCATCCAGGTGGGATGAGGTCAGGTTGAGGGGAAGGTCTTCGCTCTTAGATGAGAGTACCCCTTTACCTCTTTAAAGGTAACCTGTCACCTGGTTTGGGGCCCCAAACCACCAGCATACTGTTATGAAACTGAGGTTTAAGATGCCTTCTGCCAATAACAAATAAAATTCTAATTGACCGGTAGAAGAGTCCAGGACTCTTCTCCAGTGATATCGGATGATAAAGCCGAATATAGTACAATTTGTAAGGTGTGTACTTCTGATGTGCAGTGAAGCAAGGTTTCTGACTCCTCGCTACAGCAGCACAGTGCCCATGTGCCTGATGCCCCTGAATAGAAGTTCCGGACTCTTCTCCCTATAACTTTGAATTTTATTCACTTTCTTTCATGGGTCAAGTGTGGGGCCCTAAACCTGTGCTGAATAACGGCATGATGCTGGTTTAGTGGCCCCAAGCCAGATGACAGTTTCCCTTTAAGCTAGCTCCTGTGTGCCTGTCATACAATCACATGGAGTAATAGTCATGCATTGCATTTCCAGACGGTTTTGACACAGTTACACGCCGCTGCAGAAAACCGCACATTACTCATACGATTTCAGGACATCGATTGGTGAATAATCATCTGTGTGCACGCAGCGGTGAGGCTGGTACCGAATGTGCTACACGTTGATGAGAGGCACTGAATATTGTCACAGGCGTGGCACACTTTGGGGATCGCTGCCTCCGCTTTGTGGCCCCTTCTTGGGGGTGCAGGCTGCGCCTCTTTGAAAGGCAGGGTCATGAAAGCATCTTGTGTTCCGGAGGGACGTGCGTGAAGCGTGAAACACAAACAAGAGAAAACGCATTAGCGAGATTTACTTTTAAGTGAACTTCACGCTGACAGGAAAGATGAAACAGGAGATGTATGGCTCGGCGCTGAAGCAAAATAAAATAACACAGAGAAGAGTGGAAGAGGACGACCAGTTACACTCATTTTGGCTTGAAAAGATGAAATTATGTCACTCCGCTTCCCGTGGGAAAATTCCACAGCGATTCTGCATTTCTGCGGTGGTTAGTTTATTAAACAATTTTTGGGGAGTAATTTAGGCCGTCTCGTAATCTACTCGACAGGCTGTCAGGGCCGCGCTCGTTTCCATCGGCCTAATTAGGCAGGAAGGAATAGGAAGCGCAAGACGATGGGTTCAGAAGCCGAGAGCAGCGGATCGACCCGTCTGGCTCGCCATCAGATGGCGATTGTCTGCTGTTAGTATACATTGAGTGTATTCGAATCCTGTTCACACAGGCCCATCAAGTAATGCCGTTTTGGGGAAATCTGTTTCGGATTTGTTGACTTCTACTTCTGCAACAACCAGGACCCAGTATTCTGCCCTTGGTGTAAGGGAAACTTGGTCTTCATGTGCTGGGTTCCTGGTGAGCCAAATTGAGCAGCAGTATGAGGCTACATGCATACAAAATTACGGATCTGCAAAACACGGATGCCACCCTTGTGCGTTCTGCAATTTGCGGAACTGAACTGGCCGCCCATAATAGAAATGACTATTCTTGTCCCTGGCCTTACGGCTGCACTATGGTGATGCTAATACGGAGCTGACGTGCCATTGACTTGCTATGTGTCTAACCATCTGCAGCCACCTTTTGCACGCAACGCACTTTACTCCAGCCATGATGAGGAATTCTGGTTTCAAGCTGTAGGGCAGGGATCAGCAACCTCCGGCACGCCAGATGTTCTGAAACTACAACTCCCAGAATGCTCCATTCACTTCTATGGGAGTTGTGAGAACCGCCGAGTATGTTTGCATGCTGGGAGTTGTAGTTTCACAGGAGCTGGAGTGCCGAAGTCTGCTGATCCCTGCTGTAAGGGGACAGGGTTTATGCCATCTGGGCTCCACAGATTTCCACCGTGAGTGGGGGAGGGGATAGTTATTGGACAGATTTGTACCCACTTGGATAGAGCATTGATGCCTTAGAGCCGATACAGGGCAATGATCGGGAACAAACCTGAGGATTGCCTATGGCGATAAACCATTGCTACCATCGCTCGTCCCCGTACAGATTCATTGTCTGTTGCCAGCACATCCTTGTCTAAGCAGGGCGACATGATTCCCAGAAACGATGAGTTTATGAGCCGCACAAATGATGGATCACCCGACAAAACAGCATTAGCTTATTTACATGGGCAATTATCAGGTACTGGTGTTCTTAATCAGCCCAATAATAATATGCCCATATAAGTAGGGTCACAATCAAATTGCATTCTTTTGCCACAATTTTTTCTAAATTGCTCATAGGATTCAGGAGGTTGTGGCTCAGTCCTTTATGGTTGAATCTTGGCACTTGGCGGGCACCCTATTCTAATGTGAATGCATCCAGTGGATTGGTTCCCTATAAATCCACCCATGTCTGTCCGTTTGTTAAGGCCTCATGCACACGACCATGCCCGCCTTGCGGTCTACAAACTGCAGATCTTCAAATTAGAGATGCTTTCCGTGTGGTACCCACATTTCTTTTCCAGACCCATTGACTTCAATAGGTCCATGGCCTGCATTTTGCAGACATATTGGGGGTCATTTATTAAACAGAAATAAGCCTAAATTAGGCACTAAGGTCCTTTGCGCCGCAGTCTGCGACTTCTCCCCGCTCACGCCAGGTCTAAAAAAGGGCATGGTCTATCTCATGCATCATTTTCTACGCCTGGTTTAGGCGTAGAAAAAGGTCTAAATGTAAGACAGCTGGGAAGCTGTCTTTCATTTTAAAGCGGCGATGGATTCCCCGAAGTTATTAATAAATGAGCCCCATTGTATCTTTAGGGAACGGAAATATGAATGCAAAACGCGCACAGATGATCCGTATGTCCGTTCCACAAAAGGATTGAACATGTCCAATAATTGGCTGCAAAATGCGAGCCACCGAACCATTGAAGTCAATGGGTCCGCAAAAGATGCAGATTTTATCATATTTTACGAGACCACAAATTGCGGAACGCACAATACATACAACCGCGTGCATGAGGCCTTACTTTCTCCCTCCATCTGCTGCCGCCTTACTTACTGCGTCAGTGGCGAGGCTTTCCCTTTTTATTTCCAGCTGATGAAAGTGCACAATGACTGAAGAGTCTGTTTTCCAGAACTGAAAGCTCTGCTCTACAGGTCGTTGATGGAAATTCCACCCTGCGTGCAGGTGATTAACTCCTGGTGGAAGCGGTCTCTGCTCGGCAAATGACATGTTAAATGGGCGGAAGGGGTGCATGCATGCGGAGAGCAGAAGGAAGGACAGGAGTGGAAGGAGCAAAATGTAATAGGAAAAAAATCTTTGTGGTTTTTGTTACATTGTAGCAGCAGCTACCGAGAATTATTTCACAGATCGTAGGGTACGACCACGCGGTCAGGTGGGGTGTTATTAATACACCCCCAATGAATCCAGGATTTAGATGTCCGTTTGGGAATGGCAATCTTGGCCAGGGCACCAAATGTAGCACTGCAGTCATTGAACGGAATGAGGTTTCATTGCAACTTACAAGCGAACACATCCCCAGAATTGCAAAAAAATCTGGGGTCACGGTTACTGCAACCCCAGTGCTACACAGCAATCTTGGGTCATGTAGCCCCATAAAAATGGGTCACTCCATTAATTATTTTCATACCTCATGTCATTAAAGATTGTTTTAAACTAGTTTACAGAGTTTCCAGCATAAAAGTTACCTTTTTAAAAGTTTTTGCTTCCCTGTGTCTCTCTTGGTGCTGCTGTTAATCTGCATTGCTGGGGGTGGCTCTGGACAGAATCAGTCTACTTCCCCCTCTGGCAGCTGACAGTATTCCCTTCTTACTTTCCCCGCAGGTGTTTTCTCACATACAGGAGTCTCTGGCCTCCACATGCCACGCAGGGCAGAAAGCTATTTATAATGGCCGCTTTGTGCTGAACCGAGGATCACTGTACAGAGACCAGGATGTGCGGAAAGTGACTGAGCATGTGTGGCCACCAGCATTTGGCTCAGAAGGTGGATGTGTACATTGCTACACACTGTGAACACCAGGTGGTGCCATACTGTGTAAGTAAATGAACACCAGGTGTCGTTTGTCTATGTAAGTAAATGAACACCAGGTGGGGTTGTCCTATGTAAGTAAGTGAACACTAGGTGGCGCTGTCCTATGTAAGTAAATGAACACCAGGTGGCGCTGTCCTATGTAAGTAAATGAACACCAGGTGGTGCCATATTATGTAAGTAAATGAGCACCAGGTGGCGCTGTCCTATGTAGGTAAATGAACACTAGGTGGTGCTGTCTTATGTAAGTAAATGAACACCAGGTGGCGGTGTCCTATGTAAGTAAATGAACACTGGGTGGTGCTGTCTTATGTAAGTAAATGAACACCAGGTGGCGGTGTCCTATGTAAGTAAATGAACACTAGGTGGTGCTGTCTTATGTAAGTAAATGAACACCAGGTGGCGCTGTCCTATGTAAGTAAATGAACACCAGGTAGTGCTATACTATGTACGTAAATAAACACCAGGTGGTTCCATACTGTGTAAGAAAAATGAACACCAGGCGGTGCCATACTGTGTAAGTAAATGAACACCAGGTGGCGCTGTCCTATGTAAGTAAATGAACACCAGGTAGGGGCTGTCCTATGTAAGTAAATGAACACTAGGTGGCGCTGTCTTATGTAAATAAATGAACACCAGGTGGCGCTGTCCTATGTAAGTAAATGAACACCAGGTGGTGCTATACTATGTAAGTAAATGAACACCAGGTGGTGCTATACTATGTAAGTAAATGAACACCAAGTGGCGCTGTCCTATGTAAGTAAATGTACACCAGGTGGGGCTGTCCTATGTAAATAAATGAACACCAGGTGGCGCTGTCCTATGTAAGTAAATGAACACCAGGTGGCGCTGTCCTATGAAGGAAAAGAACACTAGGTGGTGCCATACTGTGTAAGTAAATGAAAACCAGGTGGTGCTATACTATGTAAGTAAATGAACACCGAGTGGCGCAGTCTTATGTAAGTAAATGAACACCTGATGGAGCGGTACTATGTACGTGGCACCATACTAAGTAAACTGGATTGCATTTTTCACCTCATGTACATGCTTTATTTTTCATGATGTATACAGTTAATATCATATCTAATATTGGGACGACCCATTTAATATTGTCATGGAATTCCTTGGTGACTTTTAATAATTTTATCCTATAACTCATATATTACCTATCACTGTGGGGATGTAGGGTGGTAACTTTTTTGTACGTACAAAGCCACTTTCTTGCCCTTAAAGCTCTTGAGTGTTTTCTCAAATCTCTTTATCCCCAACCCTACGATGAAAGGTCTTCCCCTCACTTTAATCTTCATTATCTGAGTTTTTGCCACCACAGGTCCCTCTGCATTGAGAACTTCAGAGATCAAACTTTGGGACTTATCCCAATACAATTCCTATTGTCAGGAAAGCTAAGCACATGATGGATTGTCCCCTCAGTGTAAGGACTCCGGGACTCTATTGGATAATAAGAAATTGTCCCCTTTTTTGTTTTCCTCTGCCAGTGAGGTGACGGACAGTGTGAAGGAATCTGACCATGGACAATAGGATGTTCTTGCCACAGTAGAGTCCTTCAGCTAGGCCTTTCAGGTCTCTCATTGTGTTTGGTACAGGATGAGGGTCAATGGAGTGGGGGGTGATTGTAGTGTAGGTTCAACAACAGCCTCAGGCTCTGACCCGTGCAGGTTGCAATTAGATGAAATTTGTCATCTGCATCCAGGGGTCGATCTTCCTAGAAAACACCTTACTGTGCAAGAACAACAGTCCTTTTCAGCTCCCGAAAACCTTTGTGTGCCTCCATGGCTCTCTTCTCAGCATGGGTCCGGCTAATGTACCCCTGGCTGGTCTCCTGAATGATGGCCGCCATTAACAGAGTGGGGCAGCTCCATATCAGAGATTTTCTGGCTTCTCAAATCATTAGCCTTTAAAACCGCTCGAGTGAGAAGTGCGGTAGCTGGAGAACGCTTAGGACAGCACTTTCCACCTGCAAGGGCCTACATAGCCCCCACACCCATCACCTCCATAATGGAGGGTTCAGAAATGGGATCTAAAATAGAACATTAAGTCCTGGCAACGCCAATGCATAAATCAAGGCTGTTCATCATTGGGACTGGAGGCACCGAGCCATCCCCCGTGACGCGTTTCACAAGCCCCCCACTGTACTGAGGCTTTCCATACTCTCATTGTGGAGCGGTCCTCATATGTGTACATGGCTGACAGTGGTCTGGATCTTCTCAAACTGGTGGACAGAGGATTTATTTACACAGCATCCTAGAGATTGAATGAAATTCTGCACGCTGAATTTAATCATAAAATCTCCAAGGACAGCCTGCTGCTGAGCCACGTATCTAAGCCTATATGGTGTGATACTATTTGCTGAGCTACGTATCTAAGCCTGTATATTTTTCTCTCTTCTATAGCGCTGACATATACCGCAGCTCTTTACAGACATTAGCATCATGCTGTCCCCAAGTGGCTCACAATCTAAGTTGAGTGTGGGAGGAAATGGGAGAACCCGGAGGAAACCCACACAAACACGGGAAGAACATACAAACTCCATGCAGATGTTGTCCTTGGTCAGGTGCGAACCTGGTGGCCACCTGACAGTGTAGGGAGGGTATGCAGGGACTGGTGGTCTCCTTCCCCTCCCCTACCTTCGGTAATGGCGATACCCCTGGCCCCTATTTAGCATAGACGGGTTTTTTTTGTTACGGTTGCAATTTTTGGTTTTCTGGTCTTCATATTTGGTTTCGATTGTACTCTTTATGTGGACAAGGTAAATGCCTGGTTGAATTCCGTGAAGTAACCGCTGGCGGCAGGTTAATACAACGGAGAGGTGTTGGAGGCAAATGGCCGGAACTGCCCGCTGGTAGGCCAGCGGCTGGCAGATCGCACGGTTCCAATGTTTATGGCTTTACTGTTTGAATAAATAGCTGGGGCCGATTACCACCCAACAACAATAAAGTGGTTAAAAGAAGAGCAGTGTCCAGGGTCCTTTATTTGATGGAGTTTTTGGTATTGTGCAGAAGGATGACTGATGGCTGTAATACTGCTGAGGCTTTGATACAATGTGTCTTTGTAGATTTCTTTTCTTCATCCTCTTATTTACATTGGACCTGACTTGGTTTCTTGGTCGTCCTGTGTATTTCCGGATACGCGCCTGCGCTGGCTCCTCCAGACGGGATGTTTGCTGTTCCTTCAGTCTCTGCAGGTACAAGCATGGTTAACATGTAACCGTGTGTATGAACTCTTGTAAAAGTACTGATAACGCAGGTAAGTGAGGTCACCGCGCTGATAACCCCGCTCCGCTATCTGATTGGCCGGACACGACCTCCGGGGAGGAACGCAACTAAGAGAAATCTGGATTTTACTCTTGTATTTCTGTTTGTTCTCCCAGAGATCATTTATCCACGATTAAGGCAAAATTATACAATAACAGGTTCCTGCTCCAATAAACCGGTGTCTATACGACCCCGTACCCCCACTGTTAATATCTACCCCTCCCCCCACTGTTATAATATCTACCCCCTCCCCCACTGTTATATCTACCCCTCCCCCACTGTTAATATCTACCCCCTCCCCCACTGTTATAATATCTACCGCCACTGTTAATATCTTATCCTCCCCCTCTGTTATAATATCTACCCCCCCATTGTTATATCTCCCCCTCCCCCCACTGTTATAATATCTACCTCCCCCCCACTGCAATAATATCTCCCGCTCCCCCACTGTTATAATATCTACCGCTCCCCCCACTGCTATAATATCTCCCCCCCCCACTGCTATAATATCTACCCCCTCCCCCACTGTTAATATCTTATCCTCCCCCACTGTTATAATATCTACCCCTCCTTCCACTGCTATAATATCTACCCCTCCCCCACTGCTATAATATCTACCCCTCCCCCACTGCTATAATATCTACCCCTCCCCCACTGAAATAATATCTACCCCGCCGTCCACTGCTATAATATCTACCCCACCACTCACTGCTATAATATCTACCCCTCCCCCACTGAAATAATATCTACCCCACCTCCCACTGCTATAATATCTACCCCTCCTTCCACTGCTATAATATCTACCCCTCCTTCCACTTCTATAATATCTACCCCTCCCCCCACTGCTATAATATCTACCCCACCACTGCTATAATATCTACCCCTCCTCCCACTGCTATAATATCTACCCCTCCTTCCACTGCTATAATATCTACCCCTCCTTCCACTGCTATAATATCTACCTCCTCCCCCCACTGCTATAATATCTACCACTCCCCCCACTGCTATAATATCTCCCCCCCCACTGTTAATATCTCCCCCTCCCCCCACTGTTATAATATCTACCTCTCCCCCACTGAAATAATATCTACCCCTCCTTCCACTGCTATAATATCTACCCCTCCCCCACTGCTATAATATCTACCCCTCCCCCACTGCATTGTCACCTTCTGCACAAAATTAAATTTTTTACCGCTTCATTTGGGAGATATTTAAGACTCTTAGCGAGGCGAGTGGCGCCCGAACCCCAACCTTATAGATGTCCGAACACTGCACATTTACTACAAAGGTAGGTCATGGATTTGAGGCAGACAAATCCGCCACAAGTGGATCTAGAGCTTGTTAAAGGGCATATTTGGAGATTCCCCCACTTGAGACGCCTCTGTATGTACCAGCATGGAGACCTGCACGGGGGACTCGGGGCTTGGTGTGGTGGATCGGAGGCTGCCATGTCATGCTGTATGTCCCCTGCAGCGGCTGTCTATGGTTAGTGGTCCAAAAGTGAGAAGATCTACCGCACCATTGATGCAATAAGGCGTCTATAATGTCCTCTTAGTCATTAATACGCCAGGCCACGTCTCCTTTGATCACAGTCTGTGGACCTCTCACAACTGCCCATTAAACTCCAAATCACACGGCAAGTAGATAATTACTCAGGTAAATGTGTTAAAAAAAAAAGTGCCGGGGATTACTTATTAGTGATTAACCCCTTACACACTGCAGTGTTTCTTTAAATCTTAGTCTTTCCAGGGTTAAATCTATACTTTGACAATATGTAATCTGCAGTAAATAAGTTTTCTCCATTGAAGGGAACTCATCGCCGACTTTCCCATGAGAGGTTGGGACTTGTCAGACAAAAGGCCGGTTTAAACATTGATGGGGTGCACACAATGGTTCAGATAGTTACTGATCTGCACCTTCCTGCAAATAGCTGAAACATAAAACGCTACCAAGTATAACCGCTTCCAGCCTACAGGTGGTACGGCTTCGCTTCACTGCAGAATTGATACCTTAGTCAGTGGAAGTATTAAATACAGTAATTAGGGGGTTTGCTGGGCCGCGGTGCAATAGGAAAGGCCCTTCCCTGCTGGTTCCCTATTGTTCCATGGAGATGGTGGGAGGACAGAGGAGAACTGAACATGACAAGTGAAACGCGTTGTGTTTGTGTGGGCAGGAAGTGTATAAACGCAGTAAACAATTGTCAGTGGGAAGAAGGGAGTGAAGGGGGGACATTAAGGATTTGTCATGGAAGATTCAAGAGGATGCGAAATGTATAAACCGTCCACGCAGCCCTGATTCTGGGAAATTTTAAGGTTCTTCCGATTTGAGCCTAGACCAGTTTTTAATACTAGCAGGGGCGGACTGGGAACTTAAAGTGTCCCTGTAAAAAATACGAAAAGTGGTCCCATTTTGTAGTTGGGTCCAAATTGATGGAAGTCAGGGCCAGCAATACCATATTGTGGCATATTATACCACCCCAACAGAGCAAAATACCACAGTCCATCACAAAATACTGCCAGCTGCACAAAATACATCCCCAAAAGCATCCACTGGCTGGACCCCTGGGCACTGGCCCACTGGGAAATTTAACTGTATGGCCAGTCTGCCCCTGCATACCAGACACTTTCTGGAGTTTTTTATGTCTTGGAATCATAGCAAGTGCTTTTATTAGGATATGTTAAAGGAATCCTCCAGTCCACACCATGACACATGTATAGTCAACGTCCCTGACTCCCATGATTCCTTTCAAGATGGTCAACACAGTCTCACGCTTTCCCATTCAGGGCGGTAATGATGTAGGCAAAGGGGTGTCTTAGATGTTTCCTACAGTGATCTGCATGGAAGAGTGTGAGATGGTGGTGGCCATCTGTATATTAAATTCAATGGGAGACCAGATCGGAGGAATGGAAGTAGCTTGAAAAAAGCATTTTCACCATGAGACCCCAGGGGGTGGTCAACCCAGGGTGGTAGCTGGAAGGTACACTGGGGCACATGCCATAGCTAGGGCAGGGTACTGAATATTCGCCTTGGGCCTAAACCTATGGGGAACTGTAGACCATAAGATCATATCCTTGGATTCATTAGCCTGGAATATTAGGGGTAGGAAGTATGGAAGTCATTTATTGAATTTGGAGAAGTCCCACCACAAAGGAGTCCCATGCTGACACCGGGCCAAATAAACTCACATAGGGTAGTTTTCACCTATGCTAATTATCTTATATTGGGTTCTGTTTTTGGCCTTCCCAATCAGATATTCAGACTGCCACATTTGATCCATGTTAATAAGTAACGAGACCTCTTTTTGCTGATTTTCCAGTTGTATTAGCAAAAGAGGGGAATCTACTGTGAACACTGGTGTCACTGGTTTTATACACTGCAGTGACCTTTATGGTAATGCACATGGCTGGAATCGGGGTCTTCATTACCATGCAACATAATGTACTTGATCTTCTCAGCCAACATATCTGCTCCAAACTGATTTGAACTTTAGATTGTGTTGACCAGAAAACAGGTAGCATTCACGGATCCATTCTCTTTGGATAGAGAAGGAGAACACGGTGCCCTTCATGAAATATGTAGGTTGCATTGAACTGCAGATGCACAATTTTGCGTTGGCGTATGAATTTTTCATAAGCCTTTAGCTTTAACTCTTGCTCTGTACGTCGTTTCCTTCCCTATATAAAATCTGGTGCGTATTATAGCGTTTGCCTCCACGTTGTTAAATGAAGAAGGAAACACTCTCCTTGGACAAGAGAAGCCCTCAGAGAAAGTTCCCCTCATTGTAGAACAAAGAGACAGTCTTAATTCAGAGCAATAAGGGACGTTGAACCATCAATGACAGAACCAAACATGTCTCTCTGAATTGAGCCTTTTCATGTGTTTGCTGGGGTCCGTCTCAACGCATGACTTGATTCAGTAGCTGCCTTCAGTTCAGGAGCCTCTCTACCAACACCTGTCCAGATCTGATAAGATGGATGAGCAGTCTCGCTTGAGACATGTGTGTATGCGCGGCCCTTGATCAAAGCGTAAAAGCACAAGAGAGGCCTTTTTTCAAAGTAGATTATATCCCAGTCACTTTGAAAACACAAGTGAGCTATGAGCTCAGGCATCTTACAGCAGAGCGAGCTGTGTTTCACGGGGGCCTTAGTCCGGGACATCTGCAGAACTTTGACGTAAACATGAATGAGTCATCTCATAATCCTGGCCCAACCGAGCAGGTCGATGGAAGACCTGTCGCATTTTGGTGAAAGTCACTATTAATGAAGGTAGATTTCCAAATTGGGCTTGGAAAAACAGTAACCTGAAGTGGCTTTTTGTATGTGTGTTTGTAGGTAAAAGGGTCTACGTCATGTCAGAAGAAAGCCATAAAATAAATAGAGGGAATTTCAATTACCAGATGATTAAAAGAGACGTCATGAGAGTCTGCTTTTTTTAAATTAAATTTAGAAGGCATGATTCAAGGATCTCAAACCCGAGGCTTATGAAACACCGGTGTGTCGTGTATGATTATCGCACTGCTATTTCAAGGCCACCAGCGAGGTCACAGGTTTTCTACATTGTCTTGTTAGAGAAACATTCTAAGATGGCTTTTCTCTATTATGAATCATCATGGAACAGTTATTATAGCCACAATTGACATGTACATAAGTGGTGTAATAAAGATTACTTTAAACAATAAAGCTATAATTATAGTTCCCATATAGGCAACAACATAACTACTCTAATACTGTCTCCTATGTACAAGAATATACCTACTCTAATACTGTCTCCTATGTACAAGGATATACCTACTATAATACTGCTCTTCTGTACAAGAATATAACTACTATAATACTGCCTCCTATGTACAAGAATATAACCACGATAATACTGCTTCTTTGTACAAGAATATAAGTACTATAATACTGCTCCTATGTACAAGAATATAACTACTATAATACTGCCTCCTATGTACAAAAATATAACTACTATAATACTGCTCCTATGTACAAGAATATAACTATAATAATACTGCCTCCCATGTACAAGAATTTAACTACTATAATACTGCTCCTAAGTACAAGAATATAACTACTATAATACAGTTCCTATGTACAAGAATATAACTGCTATAATACTGCCTCCTATGTACAAGAATATAACTACTATAATACTGCTCCTATGTACAAGAATATAACTACTATAATACTGCTCCTATGTACAGGAATATAACTACTATAATACTGTCTCCTATGTACAAGAATATAATACTGCTTCTATGTACAAGGATATAACTACTATAATACTGCTCCTATGTACAAGAATATAACTACTATAATACAGCTCCTATGTACAAGAATATAACTACTATAAAACTGCTCCTATGTACAAGAAAATAACTACTATAATACTGCTCCTATGTACAAGAATATAACTACTATAATACTGCCTCCTTTGTACAAGAATATAACTACTATAATACTGCCTTCTATGTACAAGAATATAACTACTATAATACTGCTCTTATGTACAAGAATATAACTACTATAATACTGCTCCTGTGTACAATAGAACTACTATAATACTGCTCCTATGTACAAGATTATAACTACTATAATACTGCCTCCTATGTGAAAGAATATAACTACTATAATACTGCCTCCTGTGTACAAGAATATAACTACTATAATACTGCCTTCTATGTAAAAGAATATAACTACTATAATACTGCTCCTATGTACAAGAATATAACTACTGTAATACTGCTCCTATGTACAAGAATATAACTACTATAATACTGCTCCTATGTACAAGAATATAACTACTATAATACTGCTCCTGTGTACAATAGAACTACTATAATACTGCCTCCTATGTACAAGAATATAACTACTATAATACTGCCTTCTATGTAAAAGAATATAACTACTATAATACTGCTCCTATGTACAAGATTATAACTACTATAATACTGCCTCCTATGTACAAGAATATAACTACTATAATACTGCTCCTATGTACAAGAGTATAACTACTATAATACTGCCTCCTATGTACAAGAATATAACTACTATAATACTGCCTCCTATGTACAAGAATATAACTACTGTAATACTGCTCCTATGTACAAGAATATAACTACTATAATACTGCTCCTATGTACAAGAATATAACTACTATAATACTGCTCCTGTGTACAATAGAACTACTATAATTCTGCTCCTATGTACAAGAATATAACTACTATAATACTGCTCCTATGTACAAGTATATAACTACTATAATACTGCTCCTATGTACAAGAATATAACTACTATAATACAGCTCCTATGTACAAGAATATAACTACTATAATACTGCCTCCTATATACAAGAATATAACTACTATAATACTGCCTCCTATGTACAAGAATATAACTACTATAATACTGCTCCTATGTACAAGAATATAACTACTATAATACTGCCTCCTATGTACAAGACTATAACTACTATAATACTGCTCCTATGTAGCAGAATATACCTACTATAATACTGCTCCTGTGTACAATAGAACTACTATAATACTGCTCCTATGTACAAGATTATAACTACTATAATACTGCTCCTATGTACAAGAATATAACTACTATAATACTGCCTTCTATGTAAAAGAATATAACTACTATAATACTGCTCCTATGTACAAGAATATAACTACTATCCTGAGAGCAAAACTGAAAGATCCCCTTAATATCTGCCACGCCAGGGCGTATCAGTATGCTCAGTTTCGCTTTTTCTCTCATGGAGACAAGGGCTCGAAGTTGATGTCGGCACTTATCAAACAAAGGAAGGATTCTATGTATATTCCTGTTATAAAATCTACTGAAGGTAAATCACTACACAGAACCGCGGACACAGCTAAAGAATTTCAGAAATTTTATCAAAATTTATATGGGCTTGATAGAAGTTCTGATCGCCCTGATCTGTCTGCGGATTCTGTGATAGATGATTTCCTATCACATCTTCAATTGCCCCAGCTTAATAGTGTAGAGGGTTCTTCTCTAACTGCACCGGTTACTGAAGAGGAGGTGAACAAGATCTTAAAATCTATGCCCATGGGGAAATGCCCAGGGCCGGATGGGCTTCCGGTGGGATATTACAGGAAATTTGCTGATATTTTATGCCCTCAGCTCACGAACTGGTGCAACTCTCTCCTCACAGGGGGACGCCTCCCTAACCAAGCCTTAGAAGCTACGGTGACCATCTTACCCAAGCCTGGGAAGGACCACACGCTCTGCGGGAGTTATAGGCCTATATCTCTTTTGAATGTCGACGTTAAGATCTGGGCCAAAATTCTGGCCTCTCGTCTTAGTTCCTTCCTTCCAAAACTAATACACCCTGACCAAGCTGGTTTTGTGCCTGGAAGAGAGGGTAACCATAACTCCTCCACAGTCGTCACGGCCATTCAGTGGGCAAAGAAGCAAGGTACACCCCTGACATTTTTAAGTGTAGATGCGGAGAAGGCCTTCGATCGGGTGAACTGGAACTTTATGAGGAAGACATTGCATAGATTTGGTATCCCCGAGCAATTTCAAAATGCAATTATGTCCCTATATACAAACCCGAGCGCTAAAATTAGAGTAAACGGTACCTTGTCACCGTCATTCCCCATACATAATGGCACCCGCCAAGGCTGCCCCCTATCTCCAACTCTGTACATATTAGTAATGATGGCTCTTCTCCAAGCCATTAGAGACCACCCTGGCATAAGAGGAGTCAGAGCCAAGAATGATACGATTTAATACACCAATGTCGCCTATGCTGATGATCTTTTGGTAATGGTTTCCAACCTGGTCGAGGCCTTCCCGCATCTCCTCTCCTTGTTTGAACTTTTCGGCAAAGTTTCTAATTACAAAGTGAATTACTCTAAATCTGAGGCTATGAACATTACGGCTCCGTCACAGAGCGTTTTCTCCCTTAGAGCCACGACGCCCTTCATGTGGCAGACATCCCATATTTCATACTTAGGAATTAAGATTCCGCCAGATTTGAGGAACATTTTTCAGCTAAATTATACTCCCCTACTGGCAGATGTGCAGCACCAACTGGGTTCACTCCGCATCCCATACGTCTCCTGGATGGGAAGAAAGAACCTATTAAAGGGCTTTGTGTTACCTAAAATATTGTATGTTATGCAAATGCTGCCTATCTTCCTTCCCTCCTCATTTTTTACACAAATACGGAGGCTGTTCTCTACCTATTTGTGGGGAGGCAAGGGAGCTAGAATTGCACATAACAGGTTGATTCTTAGGAGGACTCAGGGGGGATTTGCTCTGCCAGAAGTTCAGGTGTATTACCGTGCTGTCCACCTTAGAAGATGGATGCAACTACATATCTCCAACTGCTCAACGTTAGGTACTGCGCTAGAGACTCACCAACTCTCCCAATTACAGAGAGCAGCTTTATGGGGCTTAAACTCTGCATCCCTGCACAATCATACGTTGCTTTAGGGTACTAGTTTGGTTGTTAAACAGCTTAATAAAAATCACAGCTTATTGAATATCCCATCCTTAGTTATGCCGGCGGACTTATTGCCATACTCAGTGAGACCTCTGACAGCGAATACCCCTTCAGTGTGGAGTAAACTTAGGGATTTCGCCTCTGAGGCATTTTTTGATGAGGCCTTGGGTAGATTGCCCACTGACCACCCCTTGCATCAGACTATGAAATCCTGCAACTTTTTGGGTTTAATTGATATCAAATCAGTTGGTAAGGTTCTTCTAGATAAAAAAGCCCATGGAAAGGAACGAACGTGGTTCGAGAAGATTCTAGCTTCTAGTTCACCACATACCAGATTAATTTCCTTATTTTACTTAGGCCTCAATGTACCCCGCCCTAACGACGTCCCACCCTTTTTGAAAACTTGGGAAGAGGAACTGGATAAGACCTTCTCTGAAACGGATGTCCTACGCCTCTATGCGAATTCGCATGGCTTTTCCAGGTGCGTCAAAGTACAGGAGCATTCCTTTAAAGTACTTACTCAATGGTATATGACGCCCAAACAGTTGTTTCTCAGGGGTCTTAGTTCCAGTGACCAGTGCTGGAGATGTAAAGCTGGGGAGGGCACCCTGTCCCATATATTTTGGTTCTGTCCTAAAATACAACCCTTCTGGGCAACAGTGTCCAGAACCCTCAATTCCATTTTACACACCGACATACCTCTGTCTCCTGAGTTAGTCCTACTTTGGCTTCCCACTAAAGCACTCTCCCCCTCTAGGAGTAGTTTGGCCACGCAGTTAATTCAAGCTGCACGATTGATTATCCCCCAGAAGTGGCTTAGCGCCGAACCCCCGACCTTCCTTCAATGGGTGAATAAGGTAGATCATATACAACGCCTAGAAGAGCTAGCTAGCTGGGAAACCAGGTCACATGAGAAGCATGTCAAAATGTGGAACCCCTGGATACGCTTCCGTATGTTAACCCCAGTGGAGTCTCAATAAAGGTCACGTGACCCTATAACTCCATCCAATAATGTACTACCTCTAACACTCCATGCTACACCCTTACATGCTGTACCTAGAGATCTACATTGTTTGGTTTGTCTTGTGAGGCCGGTTGCCTCGCTGTTCACTGACAAGTCTCATATACTCCTGATGTGACGTATTTTAAGCAATGAAGCAAGGCCTTTCAGGCCTGGCATTTTTGTATGTTACTATTTGGGTGCCTTCACATGCACTTTACACTATTTGTCTATGTCAATTACTTGCCTGTGAAGATATGCCTATCCTCTGTGTTAATTTGACTCTGATTGCAGATATATGAAAATGTAAGCAATGAAACCTCTGTATGTTCAATGTCCCTATTTTTGCTGACATATGAATATGTATGCAATGTCACTTTTGTAACATTTACTACTTGCTCAATAAAAAGAAAATTGACAAAGAATATAACTACTATAATACTGCTCCTATGTACAAGAATATAACTACTATAATACTGCCTCCTATGTACAAGAATATAACTACTATAATACTGCTCCTATGTACAAGAATATAACTACTATAATACTGCTCCTATGTACAAGAATATAACTACTATAATACTGCTCCTGTGTACAATAGAACTACTATAATACTGCTCCTATGTACAAGATTATAACTACTATAATACTGCCTCCTATGTACAAGAATATAACTACTATAATACTGCTCCTATGTACAAGAATATAACTACTATAATACTGCTCCTATGTACAAGAATATAACTACTATAATACTGCTCCTGTGTACAATAGAACTACTATAATACTGCTCCTATGTACAAGATTATAACTACTATAATACTGCCTCCTATGTACAAGAATATAACTACTATAATACTGCTCCTAGGTACAAGAATATAACTACTATAATGCTGTTCCTATGTACAAGAATATAACTACTATAATACTGCTCCTATGTACAAGAATATAACTACTATAATACTGCCTCCTATGTACAAGAATATAACTACTATAATACTGCTCCTATGTACAAGAATAGAACTACTATAATACTGCTCCTATGTACAAGAATATAACTACTATAATACTGCCTCCTATGTACAAGAATATAACTACTATAATACTGCCTCCTATGTACAAGAATATAACTACTATAATACTGTTCCTATGTACAAGAATATAACTACTATAATACTGCCTCCTATGAACAAGAATATAACTACTATAATACTGCTTCCTATGTACAGAAATATATATCTACTATAATACTGCTCCTATGTACAAGATTATAAATAGTATAATACTGCCTCCTATGTACAAGAATATAACTACTATAATACTGCTCCTATGTACAAGAATATAACTACTACAATACTGCCTCCTATGTACAAGAATATAACTACTATAATACTGCCCCTATGTACAAGAATATAACTACTATAATACTGCCTCCTATGAACAAGAATATAACTACTATAATACTGCTTCCTATGTACAGAAATATATATCTACTATAATACTGCTCCTATGTACAAGATTATAAATACTATAATACTGCCTCCTATGTACAAGAATATAAATACTATAATACTGCTCCTATGTACAAGAATATAACTACTATAATACTGCTCCTATGTACAAGAATATAACTACTATAATACTGCTCCTGTGTAGAATAGAACTACTATAATACTGCTCATATGTACAAGATTATAACTACTATAATACTGCCTCCTATGTGCAAGAATATAACTACTATAATACTGCCTCCTGTGTACAAGAATGTAACTACTATAATACTGCCTCCTGTGTACAAGAATATAACTACTATAATACTGCCTCCTATGTGCAAGAATATAACTACTATAATACTGCCTCCTGTGTACAAGAATATAACTACTATAATACTGCCTTCTATGTAAAAGAATATAACTACTATAATACTGCTCCTATGTACAAGAATATAACTACTATAATACTGCTCCTATGTACAAGAATATAACTACTATAATACTGCTCCTATGTACAAGAATATAACTACTATAATACTGCTCCTGTGTACAATAGAACTACTATAATACTGCTCCTATGTACAAGATTATAACTACTATAATACTGCCTCCTATGTACAAGAATATAACTACTATAATACTGCTCCTAGGTACAAGAATATAACTACTATAATGCTGTTCCTATGTACAAGAATATAACTACTATAATACTGCCTCCTATGTACAAGAATAGAACTACTATAATACTGCTCCTATGTACAAGAATATAACTATTATAATACTGCTCCTATGTACAAGAATATAACTACTATGGGGGGCGGAGCCTGGCTGCCTAGCTGAATGGCTGCGTGCTGCTGAGCTCCTCATCCTTGTCGGCGATTTAACCCCTATATTCAGCATATAGTTCAGCTCTGATGGGCAGGGTGGGCAAGGACCGATCTAAGGATCCAGTGGAATCGACTCCAGTCAGATCTAAACAGCCTGACATGGATCAGTACTTGAAAAAGCAACCGAAGTTACGGTCGAGTGAGACCCCCAAGATGGCGCCTGCTGCGGCCCTGATATCAGATGCAGAAGAAGATACAGATGGCGGCAGTATCTCAGATGCCTCGACTAGCAGATCGAAGAAACAGAGGGGCTCATTCACTAAAGAGGCACTATTAGATGTGCTGAATTCGGCACTAGCCCCGATAAAGAGAGATCTGTCCGAAATTAAGGAAGACCTCCGGAACATAGGTCACCGGGTGTCAGACCTGGAAAGTGCCCAGGAGGCTGCCCTTAAGAGAGAAAAGCAGACATATAAGGCTATCGGTTCTCATACTGACCTGCTCAACGAGGCGCTCCTGCGGGTTGAAGACCAGGAAAACCGAAGTCGCCGGAGGAATTTGAGGATCCGTGGGATTCCAGAGACATTTGCTAATGAAGCGCTTAGCAAAGTGGCGCACGAGATCTTCGCAGACCTGCTGGGACCGGAGAGAGCAAGCGGGATCGTGATCGAGCGCATTCACCGGGCACTTCGGCCTAAGCCTAAGAACACTGAACCCCCGCGGGATGTAATCTGTGGCCTCCTTAGTTTCGTGGATACCGCGGCTATCATGAGGGCAGGAAGAGAGAGGGAGCAGCTGCAGTATGATGGCGCGGCGGTCATGTTCTTTCAGGACCTGGCGCCGTCCACACTCGCTAAGCGGCGCATTCTTAAGCCGCTCCTAGAAGCACTCAGAGCTGAGGGCACCCCGTTTCGCTGGCTTTACCCGTTTGGGATCGCGGTCCTCAAGAATGGCCGGCAGATCTCCATTCGCACGCCGGGCGACCTACAGGTTAGTTGGGCCCAGCTAGGGTTAAGCCCGATTGAGATCCCCTCATGGATGCCGGCGGACATGAAGGAACCGCTGCTCCCGCCTCCCCAGTCAGCCGAATGGCGCCCTGTCCATGATAAGAAATCGCCCAGATCTAGGGCTGACAAATCTACTTACCCTCTGTCCTGAAAGGACGCTATGCTGGTGAAGTCGATCGGTTGTTTCTGGCTCCAGTAGAATCGCCTGGGACTTAGGGCCTTATGGTCTGAAGGTGTGTCCTCTCCTGGTTCCTTGCAGTCTTATCAGCCTGTTATAAAGGACATTGTTCCATTGTTATGCTGGGTCCCATACAGCTCCAGACTCAGGTTTAATTGTAGTTATGGCCCTTGCCTACCCCTTGCTCTTCTATTCATCTGCAGGGGTTAACCTGATGCTACCCATGGGCTATTCCCCTGTTTTATTCCTTTCTTTGTTCTGTATTGGGGTGACCGTTAAGTGGTCCTCCTCAGCTCTGCGAGACCCCCCGCCTGACAGACCCCGGCTGGTCGCCGCCATGAGAAAGGGTCGCATTGTCAGGTGCTCAGTAGAGCTCTTCCTGCATTTTCTGCAATTTATGTTCACACTACTATCGTCGTGTACCTCACCTGTATGTCTCCCCTCCTTCCCTTGTGTGTCTCCCTTCCCCCTCCTCCACCATCAGATGTCATATATTGCATTGTCAGATGCTGAATGTCCATTTTTTATTTCAGAATGTCGTCTATTGTGATTTCATCCTTTAACGCCCGGGGAATGAACGAGCCTTGCAAGCGGTCCCAAATCTTGGCCCTTTTACAGAGGGATAAAGTGTCTATAGCATTCTTCCAGGAAACCCACTTCCGTGAGGGTAAGACCCTCAAATTGCCCCCCAAACGGTTTTCCCAATGGTTCCACAGCACGTATGGTTCGGCTAGCAGGGGTGTCAGCATAGCGATCCACAAACAGCTCCCCTTTAAGCACTCTGCCGTCTCTGCAGACCCTGAGGGCCGTTACCTGTTTGTTAAGGGCACTATCGCTGACACTCC
This sequence comes from Bufo gargarizans, assembly GCF_014858855.1. Classification (NCBI taxonomy): domain Eukaryota; kingdom Metazoa; phylum Chordata; class Amphibia; order Anura; family Bufonidae; genus Bufo; species Bufo gargarizans. Next base: position 38,475,786 of record NC_058085.1, on the reverse strand, counting down.
TGTTACCCTGGCAACTGTATATGCTCCCAACAGAGGGCAGGTTGCTTGGCTCGTTCAGACCCTTGGCTTATTGTCCTCCTTCAAGGAGGGAATGGTTATATTAGGAGGTGACTTTAATGCTACCCTTGAACCTGCATTAGATTCTTCAACTGGGAAATCTGCCATTACACACACTCGCTTAAGACGCCTTAAACGTGCCTTACAGAAGCTGGGAGTCTTGGATGTTTGGCGCACCACAAACCCCACTGGTAGGGATTTTTCCTTTTACTCAGCAGCTAAATTGTCCTACCATAGGCTAGACTATTTATTCTTATCCAAATCCTATGCTAATAGGGCTATCGGATCCCACATAGGGAACATCACCCTGTCTGACCATGCCCCTGTATTCCTGAGTATTTCTCTGCAGGACCTCCCGAAGAGGGAATGGAATTGGCGCATAAACGAGACCATTATCTCGGACCCCTCCCATGCTGCTAAACTTTCTTCTATCATAACTGATTTCTTTACAGCTAACGCTTCAGGATCTGATGCACCCTCCCCTTCTATTATTTGGGAAACCCACAAAGCAGTCCTGAGAGGGGAACTAATAGCTTTGGGTGCCCATATTAAAAGACAACGAAGTCAAGCCATGGTGTCACTTCTCTCCCAGATCCAGGCTCTAGAGCTATCACATAAAACTTCCCAGGCTCTTAGCTGTGCCGCAGAGCTCGCAGAAGCCCGCACTAAGCTCAAAAATCTAATGAATGTCACTTCAGCAAAACTCCTACTTAGAGCCAAATTCCGTTCCTATGCCCACGGAGATAGGGGAAACAGGTTAATGTCCGCCCTAGTGAAGAAGCAGAAAACTGATTCCTTTATCACTGCAGTCAAAGATGGTCAGGGAGTTCTTCATAAGAGTACTCCAGATATCGCAAAATCCTTTTGCGCCTTCTATAGTGACCTATATAATCTTAAAACACTGGATGGTCTCTCACCAGACCAACTAGGAGAAGCAACGGAGAAATTTCTCTCCTCCATACGGCTGCCTGCTATTACCCCAGCACAGTCAGCCCAGCTCTTGTCGTCCATCACTGATACTGAAATTGGTAAGGTCCTCTCCTCCATCCCTTCAGGGAAAAGCCCAGGCCCCGATGGTTTCACCATCTCTTACTACAAAACCTTTAAGCACATTTTAATCCCCCAGTTTAACATCCTATGTAACCACTTACTCCAGGGGGGTTCCCTCCCGCCCCAATCACTTTCTGCCCACATCACAGTAATACATAAAGAAAATAAGGATCCCCTAAACTGCGGGAGTTACCGTCCAATTTCGCTTCTGAATACAGACGTGAAGTGGTGGGCTAAGATTTTGGCTCAAAGGATTCAGGCGGTTCTCCCTGGCATTATCAACGAAGAGCAGGTGGGATTCGTTTCTGGCAGACAGGGGAGTGAGAATACGGTTTGTGTCATACAACTGATCACACATGCCCGAAAGCACTCGATACCGCTAGCCCTACTTAGTACGGATGCTGAGAAGGCCTTCGACAGGATCAGCTGGCAATTCATGTCGCGAGCATTGTCGAAATTTGGTCTTCCGGATCAGTTTATCCAATCCATCTTCTCACTTTATTCGCTCCCTTCTGCCAGAATACGTATTAATGGAACACTCTCCCCATCCTTTCCCATCACTAATGGGACGAGACAAGGCTGCCCACTCTCATCTGCTCTCTTTGTTATTGTCATGGAGACCCTGCTGGCTAAGATCAGGCAGGACCCGGACATTTTAGGTATCACTTTAGGGTCACAGACTCATCTGACGGCTGCTTTTGCGGACGATCTGCTGGTCATAACGTCCAATCCTTTAACCTCTTTTCCCAGACTTCAGGCCCTTTTTGAAGAATATGGAATGGTCTCAAACTTTAAGATTAATTATACTAAGTCACAGGCCCTGAATATCTCTTGTCCACCCTCCTTTGTGGCCACGCTTAAAAGCTCCACTGCCTTTTCGTGGGCCCCTAAGTCAATCCCATTTCTGGGTACTAACATTTCAGCAAAACCAGAGGAGCTCTTTGAGCTTAACCAGGCCCCTTTGCTTAAATCCATTAAATCTCACCTACACTCTCTAAAGCTCCCGTTTATCTCATGGATAGGACGGAAGAATTACCTCAAAGCTTTTATTGTCCCCAGACTGCTCTATCTCATCCAAACACTTCCTATCTGGCTACCCCATTCCTTCTTTGTGGAGGTCCGCAGAGTCTTCTCAGCATTCGTGTGGTCAGGCAAGTCCCCTAGACTGGCGTATGCCATTCTCACTCGGGAGAGAAGGTTGGGAGGCTTCGGCCTACCTGACATGTACCTCTATTATAGGGCGTCAATGCTAAATAGAGCCCTTAGTCTCTTATCTTGGCGTCCCCCCGGCCTTGTCTCCCGACTGGAATGTAATATGCTCTCATACAATGATAAACTAGTTCTTTGGGGCTTACGTAAATGCACCGCCAACAATAAGTTCGCCTCGCCCTTATGGAAGGGTTTATTAACAGAGTGGTCCAAACTCTATAGCTCTTCTACCCTCCAGTTTCCGAGTTTGAACCTTCCCCTACAACTGCTGCAGGCATATATTCATCCTACCACATCTAGGGCAGCGGGAATTTGGGCATTGCTGTCCGGCCTCAAACTACAAGACATCACGACTGAATCAGGTGCCTTAGACTGGAGCAAAATAGACGCAATCCCGAGTGTTCAGAGCGCCTCTTTCCTATCGGTCATGGCTTTTAAAAAAGATTTGGCGTGCTTAGAAGCGCTCCCTAGGCCTACTACGGATCCCTCGTGGTTAGAAGGGAAACTCTCTATCACCACTCGCCGAAAGAGACCTCTCTCCACTTTTTACAAGGAGCTGCTCTCCTCCACGCCTCCAGAGCTGTGGTACCTAGCAGCCTGGGAAAAAGAATTGTCCATGACACTATCGGAACCTGAGAAAGCGTTTATCCTCACACACTCGCACGGATTCAACCGCTGCATTACGATTCAAGCTAACTCTTATAAATTACTTACAAGATGGTACAAAACGCCTGAATTCCTTCACAAGCTTAATCCCGCCATCCCGGACAATTGCTGGAGGTGTGGAGGAGGTCCCGGTTCTTTATCTCACATCTGGTGGAGTTGCGAGAAAATCAAGCTTTTTTGTGTTGAAGTGGTGGCAGCTATTAATAAGATATGCAATACTCAGGTTAAGTTAGATGCAAAGCTTCTATTACTTTGGTGCCCTAATAGCACGCTTACCCCTTCAAAGTCAAGCCTACCCACCATGCTTATAACAGCAGCCCGACTGCTGGTCCCTCTCCTCTGGAAGAATGATGCGGCCCCTTCGCATGTGATGTGGACCGAGAAAGTTGATCAAATATTCCGGTTTGAGGAGCTGGCCCACTGGGAAAGTCACTCTAGAGCGGCATTTCTCAAAATATGGTCCCCCTGGAAGCTATATCGCAAATTCTAGGCTGTGTCATGACAAACCGTATGATGCATGATTGACATCTACCTGACCTTATCCCCCCCCTTCTCCTGTCCCATCTTCCCTTTGTCTTGTCGACCTCCCCCCCTCCCCCTCCCCCACCAGATATCTGTTTACACAGGTTATTAATGTTTGGAGTTATGTATGCCTTCGTTGGGATGTACTGTATATGTTGATCAAGCCTATAACCAGCTGCGTCTGGTACATGAGATGTATGTTCTTTTACATAACTTTGTGCCTTTCTCAAATAAAAAGAAATTTGACAAGAATATAACTACTATAATACTGCTCCTATGTACAAGAATATAACTACTATGATACTGCTCCTATGTACAAGAATATAACTACTATAATACTGCTCCTATGTACAAGAATATAACTACTATAATACTGCTCCTATGTACAAGAATATAACTACTATAATACTGCTCCTATGTACAAGAATATAACTACTATAATACTGCCTCCTATGTACAAGAATATAACTACTATAATACTGCCTTCTATGTACAAGAATATAACTACTATAATACTGCTCCTATGTACAAGATTATAAATACTATAATACTGCCTCCTATGTACAAGAATATAACTACTATAATACTGCTCCTATGTACAAGAATATAACTACTATAATACTGCCTCCTATGTACAAGAATATAACTACTATAATACTGTTCCTATGTACAAGAATATAACTACTATAATACTGTTCCTATGTACAAGAATATAACTACTATAATACTGCTCTTATGTACAAGAATATAACTGCTATAATACTGCTCCTATGTACAAGAATATAACTACTATAATACTGTTCCTATGTACAAGAATATAACTACTATAATACTGCTCCTATGTACAAGAATATAACTACTATAATACTGCTCCTATGTACAAGAATATAACTAGTATGATACTGCCTCCTATGTACAAGAATATAACTACTATAATACTGCCTCCTATGTACAAGAATATAACTACTATAATACTGCCCTATGTACAAGAATATAACTACTATAATACTGCTCCTATGTATAAGAATATAACTACTATAGTACTGCTCCTATGTACAAGAATATAACTACTATAATACTGCTCCTATGTACAAGAATATAACTACTATAATACTGCTCCTATGTACAAGAATATAACTACTATAATACTACTCCTATGTACAAGAATATAACTACTATAATACTGCCTCCTAGCTGTGAGGACGTGTGTGAGTAGCTCTCCTGAGCCTGTGGATGTCTGTCCAGAGCCCAGGGTGTGGCCAGCCCGGGCGGGGAACTTCCCTCAGCAAGGCCCAGGCTTCCAGGCCTACACTGGGAGAAAACTCCCAAACTATTTCTAAAGTGGATACTAATCCCAAAGTTTCCAGTCAGCAGCAGAATGAAGGAAATATTGTTGTTCTGAAGAAAGAAGAAGAGAGGAAAGTGAGTGCAGTGAAGATGCAAGCGGATCCCAAGTCCAGCCAGCAAGGTGCAGGGGTGATGAGCACAGGCCGTGCAGCAGGTGAGCAGCTCCCCTCTCCTGCACACAGACAGAGACGGACATCACTGGAGAAACAAACACTGCAAGAGAACCTGAAACAGCAAGTTGTGGCTTCCAGCATGGCCTGTCAGGGCCGCACCAGATCTGCAGCAATGCCTCTACAGGTAACCAGGAATGCCATGTCTACAAACACTGCAAAGTGTGAACAGGCCTCAGCAGATGCAACCGCAAGTACTAGCAGTAAAGCTGGGAAGGCAAAGCTGCAGGAGACCGGTGAATCCAAACAGCCTGGACCCCTGCCCCGACCAGGGCAGCAAGTGAAGGAGACCACGCGAGCACCTGAGCTGCAGATGGCGGAGGAGATCCCGGCACTGGTAAGGAGAATGGGGGAGTTAAGGCACCACAAACAGCTGCTACAGATGCAGATAGACTGTGTATATAACCTGAAAACTGCACACCCCGATAGTAACACCTTGTATGATAACAAGCTGCACTCACTGAGCATAGAGCTGGCACAGGTGGTGAAGGAGATGGACTGTGTCCTGGAGAGGATGGGGCCCCTGGCCGAGTCCTACGGGAACCAGGAACGCTTCTCACAGCAGAGACAGAACAGTGACTCTGGATCCCGCTCCTCTAGAGCACAATCAGGGTCCGTGTCCCCAGATGAGCCCCGGCGAGTGACACAACCAATACTGAAGCCTGCAAGTTTCTCTTTCCAGAAGGGAGGTGGGCAAGAGCAGCAGCAAGAACCTTCAGCTGTCCCTGAGCAACATCCTGGATATGTGGCACCACAAGTCCCAGCAGAGCCAGCCCAACAGCAGGACAGTGGACATGTATCCATGGGTCAGGGTGATGCGGAGACGCAGGAGAGCTCTGTTACTGGGGCACAGACCGGGGACATTGATATTGTACCTGAGGGGTTGGGGGCTGGGGATACTGTACAGTCTGTGTGGGATATAGAGGTGGATGGTGGTCAGGAGGGTGTACGGAATGATGTCTGTAATTTCCCCCCCTTAACACAACCCACGTCGGATGAGACTGTTCCCTCTAGTGCAGACGCGCGGCCCAATACTCAAGGTGGTGAGCCCCGTCAGGATCCTCCCAGAAATGCCTGGAGCTGCGGCGCTCCATCCTTCACCTCCGGTGCAGGCTATACAGGCCAGGCGTTTAAGAGGAGGAACGTGGTAAGGTTTAAGCACCGAGGCACCAAAGAAGACCTCCCTGATAGGAGGTTTGTGGTGAGGGAACTCCTGTGCCACCAGATGGGGTTTGCTCCAGAGGACATCCTGGCGGTGATAAATCTACCAGACAGGCAGGGCTATGATGTCAGCTTTAAGCTTATGTCTAGTCTGGATAGGTTCTGGGCAAACTTTGCCAGGGTTAGAGACACCGAGGGCTGGAATAAGTTCATGTTCATTCCCATTTCCAAGCCAGACACTGTCATTGTGAATGTTATTTTCTGGAATGAATCTGTTCCTCCCCAGGACATTGTGGTGTGGCTCCGGAGGCACTGTGACCTCGTGTCTGATCTCACTAAGAACAGGGACGATGATGGTGTCTGGACTGGAGGGTGGAAGGTGCTGGTGAAGCTGCGCCAGCACAATAACATCACCTTACATCTCCCTAACTCCTTCTTTATCGGTAGAGAGAAGGGCGTCTGTTTTTATCCTGGGCAGCCTAGAAAGTGCTTCAAGTGTGGCAAAGTCGGTCATGTGGCAAATGTGTGCACAGTGGTCAAGTGCAACCTGTGTGGTGAGCTCGGCCATCTGAGTGCCACATGTAAGAACGTTAGGTGCAATCTCTGCGGACAGATTGGCCACTCACATAGGGATTGCCCCAGGGCCGGACTGGGACAAAAAATAGGCCCGGGCATTTTTGACTGAGCAGCCCAATCACATGACACCCAACAAGCCCCACCCCCTTGCAGTCTAGGGGTGGAGCCAAAACCGGAAGCACAATTGACTTTGTTTTCCGACTTGCATAACAGGAACCAGATGGATCTGTTTTGATTCCCATAGACTTTTATGAGGACGGAGAGCAAACTGAAAGCCTCTTGCAGAGTCTGCACTGTACAAGAGAGAGAGATAGCAGTGGCTGTGAAGGGAAAAGTTCCAGAGCGCAATGACAGCCCCAGAGCCTTTCTGCTGCCTGACCAACCGTATGCTGCCACAGCGCCAGCCTGCAGGACATCAGAGACGCCTGGGGTCCACATTATAGCACCACTACATTTACTTACTACATTTATAATAAAACAATTTACTTACAAAAGAAGCTATTAAGTTGTCTGCTTTGCCGTCCTCTGCTTGCTTCCACTGATTATTTGCCCTCCTTTCTGTCTCTCCTCGCAGGCGCACTGTTATGGGGGACCTGTGGATGACACACTGTTATGGGCATCAGTGGATGACGCACTGTTATGGGCATCAGTGGATGACGCACTGTTATGGGCATCAGTGGATGACGCACTGTTATGGGCATCAGTGGATGACGCACTGTTATGGGCATCAGTGGATGACGCACTGTTATGGGCATCAGTGGATGATGCACTGTTATGGGCATCAGTGGATGACGCACTGTTATGGGGCATCTGTGGATGACACTGTTTCTGTGGATGACACTGTTATGGGGACATCTGTGGATGACGCACTGTTATGGGGGATCTGTGGATGACACACTGGTATGGGCATCTGTGGATGACACTGGCATGGTGGCATCTGTGTGGATTGTGGAATGATGGAATCTGACACAGATACCGGGGGGGGGGGGGGAATCTGTGGATGACACTGTTATGGGTGGCCGGGGGGATCTGTGGATGACACACATATATGGCAGCGCAAGCATCTTGTGCTATATAAATGTGTCATCATCCACATATCACATCTCCCCCCCCCCATAACAGTGTCCCTCCCTATTGTAAGACGTCTGTTCCTTATGTAAGTGAGCTATTGAGCTTGTAAATAAACTTGTGCAAAGTATATGAGTAGTTAGTAACTAAACTACTCATATACTTTGCAGTTTGCACAAGTTCATTTACAAGCTCAATAGCTCTCTCACTTACATAAAGTTACTATCTAATATAATCTATCACTATCATCAGTCATCACTAACTTACCAAAGCCAGTTGGGCACTAGTACTGGGGCAGGCGGGCAGGCAGAAGCTGGTGGGCTGGTGCGGTGGTGGCTCCAGTCCAGTCCCGCTCTTCAACATTCAAACTAGGCGGCCGCGTAGCGTAACGTGCCGTCACTCACTACGTCACGTCGCACGCTCCTCCCTCTTTATTAATGAAGGCGGAGCAGGCGCGTGACGTCTGAGTGACGTTACGCTGCCGGCCGCCGGAAGATGGAGTCACAGAGGCCGGGCACAGGAGGCGGAGCAGTGGGGGTGGACTCACACAGTCAGTAAGTATGAGTGTGCGGCCGGGGCTGGCAGGAGGCGGAGCACAGGGAGGGGTGTGATTAGGCCATACCGGCACACCCACTCGAGCCCTGAGGCGGCCCGGCCCTGATCAGACAGATTATTAAGATGTGCGGCCGGGGCTGGCAGGAGGCGGAGCACAGACAGACAGGGGTGTGATTAGGCACACCCACTCGAGCCCTGAGGCGGCCCGGCCCACCGGGCAAATGCCCGGTCTGCCCTATGGCCAGTCCGGCCCTGTCATTGCCCAGATGCCTGGCATAACGTATGCAGGGAGCTTCCAGATGAGGAGTTAGCGGAGGCCGCAGACGCTGTAGAGGAGGAGGCTTTGATGTCAGGGACCATACTGACGAGGCGCGAGGTACAACAGGGGTCAGGTGAGACAACACCCGAACCTCAGCCTTCAGAGAACACACAGGGCACCATGGAGGTGGTCACTCAGGACCAGTCTCAGGCAGCCGCCTCTGTATCACCGTCTGTATATGAAGAGGCCAAGAGGAACAAAAGGAGGAAAAAAGATAAGTCTTCCCGTAAGTCTGAGGAGGAACATAACCTGGGCCAAAACACCAGGAAAAAAGTCAGTACCGGTGCAGGCGTCATGGTCCTATCAAACAGATATGAGGCGTTATCAGAGTCTGATGGGGACTATGAGGAAGAGCAACAGAGAATAGATAATGAGTGTGAGGCAGACACAGGGGACCCCCCAACAAAGAAGAAGGCCCCTCCTGTAGAAGCCCTTGTAGAGTCAGATATGGAGACCGGTGGTAGGAAGGAAGCCTCTGATCCTGACCTATGATGATGGGAGTCACTTATCTGCTCTTTCTATGTTGTCTTGTGATGGCTGTTTTTTTTCTAAAAGTTGCTTCGAGCAATGTGAACAGCATCAAAGTAAGAAGGACCAGACACGCGGTATACGATCACCTCAGATACCTGGATGCAGATGTCATCTTTCTGCAGGAGACACGTTTGAACACCTTGGGGCATCTACGTGAGGCTGAGAGTGAATGGCGGTCTGGTCCTTCTTGCTGGTCGCTGGCTGTGGAGCCTTATGCCGGGGTGGCCATATTGTTTAACACCAATTACGTGACTGTGCACAGGTTAACGGAGGTAGCTATGGGAAGGTGCCTGGTGCTGGAAGTGACCATCCATGGTAGACGGCTCCGCTTTATTAACATCTACGGCCCACAGACAGTGGCTGAGAGAATCCAGCTGTTTAATGATGTGAAGCAGTATCTTTTTACCTCTATACCTGTAGTAATGGCGGGGGACTTTAATGTCACTTTGTCATCGGGTGACCGATCCTCGGGCAGGGCAGTGGTCAGAGACTCCAGAGTCTTAAGTAACATAATATCGCAGGCTGGCCTAAGTGATGTCTTCACATGGGGTGGCAGAAAGCCAAACTTCACATATTCTTGTGCTGACAGAAGCAGTAGAATCGACATGGCGTTTGTGAACCCCACAGAGACTGTTAGCGGGATAAGTGAGAAGGTCGTCCCCTACTCTGACCACCTGGCTTTGTTTTTTTGCTTGGGAGCCACTAGACGCTCTGATATTGGTAGAGGGCTATGGAGGCTTAATTCTAGCCTCCTGGATGATGTCTATGTCCAGGATTGTGTCCACTCTCTTTTCCAGGTTCAGCTTCAGAGAGTGGACTTTTATAACAACGTGGCCGACTGGTGGGAGGATGTCAAGGTGGAGATCAGATCCCTCTTACAGGGACTGTCAGTTAAAAGAGGGAAGAGTAAGTATAGCCAGTATCTCAGGCTGCGGAAAGAATTGGAGTCACTGTATTCGGCGGGTGGGGATGAAAAACAAAAGATCGACCAACTGAAATCTGAGATAAGGCAGTATCAGTACAGCAGGTACACCTCCCTGGTTCTGGAACGGGATTATGGGACCTTAGGGGCTCCTGATCCCTTTGAGAATTGCAGGAAACGTGTGGCTAATAGATCGGTGGCAGGTCTCACTGACTCCCAGGGTGTTTTGCAGGAATCTCGGGAGGGTATCCTGGGGGTGGTGAGATCTTACTATGCTGGCTTATTTCAGAAGAAGGTTTTGGATAAAGAGAAGATGACTCAATTCTTGGAGGCAACTCCAGGTCCTGATACTAATGATGTGGACTTTTCTCCTTTGACAGCGGAATTAACAGTGGAGGAAGTTAAAGTGGCCATTGATCAATTACATCTGAAGAAGACACCAGGTCCAGATGGTATAACAGCAGAATTCTATAAGAAGTTCAGAGACCACTTGGCCCCAATCCTCGTGGACGTGTACAAAAATTGTCTAGAAAATCACCTGATGCCTCCGTCCATGAGGGTGTCCTCGCTAATTCTGCTGTCTAAAGGTAAGGAGCCTAGCGACATCAAGAACTGGAGGCCGATTGCCCTCTTGAATGTTGACAGGAAGATTCTGGCAAAAATCATGTTCTCTAGGTTAGTCTGTTTGTCCCGGGCACTGTTGGCAGGCTGTCAGTTTGGCACAGTAAAAGGGCGGAACATCTCTGGAGCAGTCATCTCGATAAGGGAGATGTTTGAGAGATGTAAAGCTCTGAGGTGTGGGAGATATGTTGTAGGTCTGGACCAGGCTAAAGCTTTTGACAGAGTGGATCACGAGTATCTATGGGCCACTTTGTCAAAGTACGGTATTCCAGGAAAATTTGTAGATTGGCTGAAAACTTTATATTGTGAGGCGAAGAGCTTTCCTCTAATCAATGGTTGGCAGGGGGACACTTTTGAAGTAGAGGCAGGGGTGAGACAGGGTTGCCCTTTGAGTCCACTGCTGTATGTGTTTGCCTTGGACCCGTTCCTGAGGTCACTGCAGGAGTGCGATTTTCAGGGGGTGCCGGTCCCCCACTGCTTGCCTTTGGAAGTAGTTGCCTATGCGGATGATGTGACTGTGGTGATATCTGAGCCTCGTGAGGTGCAGATGTTGTCTGCAGCCATCAGAAGCTACTCGGAGGCCTCAGGGTCTCTAGTCAACCTTGAGAAGAGTCAAGCTCTCTGGACTTTAAGTACTGATCCAGACTTTGATCTGCCACAATTTGCAAAGGCCTCCACCTATATTAAAATCCTTGGGGTCAAATTTGGGAGGGAAGATAATGCCAAACTAAATTGGGAAGAAAAGTTGGATTCCGGAAATGCAAAGGTTCAGCGATGGAAGAACTGGAGGCTGACCTATAGAGAAAGGGTTACTATGTTGAAGACTTACCTGGTCCCCGTCTTCTTGTACGTCTCTGTTGTCTTTCCTTTGCCAGAACCTTTCTCGGCTAGGCTCTCTAGCCTGTTCTTCCAACTTTTGTGGGGGAACAGGTTGAACCCAATAAAAAGAGGGATCACCTACCTACAGAGGAGAGAGGGTGGGCTGGATATGTTAAATCCAAGGGTGTTCTTTGACTCCATGTTTCTGAAAGTAAATTTTGGTTGCCTGGACTCAAACAGCAGCTCCCTGTGGGCGAACAGTGTCAGGGACTGGATATTGCCTTTTGCAGAGTCTTGGGAGCGAGGCGGCAGTCTCAAGAGGGGTCGGTTTACTCGTGGCTTCCTCCCCCAGTACCTGGAGTATGGTCTAAAGTGTGTGAAGAAATGGGGAATAGACAAGGTGTATCTGGAGACTAAGACCAGGAAGGATCTCTATATAAAGATCTGTAGGGCCTTCTATAACTTGCAGCCAGCACTGAGAGACTGTACAACAGCCACCTTGCAGGAAAGTCTTAGGTTCCTCAACGGACCAAGGCTTCCTGCAAAGTTGTTTGACATTGCCTGGCTGTCATTCCATGGGAAGCTTTTTGTCAGAGGCAATTTAAAGTTCCTGAGTGTTCTAGGTCGCATGTGTCCCTTGGGCTGTCAGCAGGAGGAGACTATGGAACATTTTATAACCGAGTGCTGGGGAGGGCGACAGATATGGCAGGAGATAGCCAGCAAGCTAAAAATCCCAAGGCTGCAGTCTCTGACCTACCCAGACATTGTATATGGTGTGACATCACAGGTAGCTGACATTGACCGGGGGACCTTGCATTTGATTATTACCATCGTTAAATACTATCACTGGCAGACAAGAACAAGAGTGTCCATCCACAGTGAGCCCTTCAATCATGAGAAAGCCGTAAACCTCATCCTGTCGGAGCTAAGGTGGGTCAGATCTATAGAAGTTAGGAGAAAGGGCGAGAATGAAAAATTATGGAAGAATGTATATTTGGAGTAATTTCTGGTTCATGTATCCTGGAATTATGTTTATTTATTCATCTTTTCTCCCATTTATTTGCAATGGACTCTTAAGTTAAAGTTATTACAAACTTAGTATTTTGATGATATGTATGATTTCAGTTCAATAATTGTTTGTTCATTCTCATTTCGGAATGTACTATTGTATTTTTGCTTGTTTTATACTAATAAAAATTGCCTCCTCTGTACAAGAATATAACTACTATAATACTGCCTCCTATGTACAAGAATATAACTACTATAATACTGCCTCCTATGAACAAGAATATAACTACTATAATACTGCTTCCTATGTACAGAAATATATATCTACTATAATACTGCCTCCTATGTACAAGATTATAAATACTATAATACTGCTCCTATGTACAAGAATATAACTACTATAATACTGCCTCCTATGTACAAGTATATAACTACTATAATACTGCCTCCTATGTATGTAAATTTTGGGGGTTAAGGATAAACATAGCCCCAAAATAGCGGTGTTCTCCCCAGGTGAGATGTTAATTTCACCCACTGGAATAAAAATATCAGGTTTAGGCCTTATGGAAATGACCATGTTCATATTGCGGTCTGCAGAGCACAGATCCACAAAATAGAGATACTTTTTGAGCGCGCGCCACATCTTTCTCAGTAGAAAATACTATTCTCATCTGCAATACAGACAAGAGTAGGACATGTTCTATAATTTGTGGAACAGACATATGGATGTGGACAACACACTGATGTGATGTCAGACTTTTTCTATGGACGCATAGAAATGAATGAGTCATATGCCATCTACAAAAAAAATGCAGATCCGGATGCAGAATTTTGAAAGAAGCAGTATCATGTAGAGAGGACATGTAACCCTGGACCTTATAACTCTCTCTTTGTGTGTGACACCACTCTTAAAGTAGAATTTTAGTTTTATCAATGTATATCCTATCTGCAAGGGGATAACTGTTAAATTGGCTGGAGATCCAACCACTTATGAAAACGGGAACTCTGTACTTCGTGAGGCCTCCCAAAATTAATAGAGCTGTTGCTTCCAGCATCTGCCATTAATGTGATACTGGGCTATCTCTCATAGAAGTGAATGGGTCAACATTGTGCATGGTTGACCATTTTGGGGTGCCCCTACTGATCTAATAGTTTTCCTGTATACTGTAGACAGAGGAAAAATTTATAAAACTGGAATACCCCTTTAAAGAAGTTTTCTAGGAGTTTCCATTAAATATCTATCGTTAGCATTGACCATCAGTGTATGATAGGAAGGGGTCCAATCCCTGGGATCCCACTGATCAGAAGGACAACACGACTCCATTCCTGCAGTGTGTGACTACCTAGTGCAGTGTAAGTGAATGAAAACCTATGGTACATAAAGGTGGACATGGGTGATCTAAGAGCTATAAGAAAAATTGTTCCTACTATAAAAAGTAGCCACAAAATGCAGAATAATCACTAAGATTAAGCAAAAATATGCAATACTAAGACGTACTCATGGTCTTTGGTCAGTTTAGGGTAGAGCGTTCATCCATGTAACTGGTACACATGTGGATGAAATAATCAGATAAAGTGATCTGGGGCAAAGGAAAGCTGGTGAGATGTTCTCCTGAGTGGAACTATGAACATAGACGTTTTATGAGGGTTATAGTTACCTGTGGTAAGATCACTTTATCCTTTAAATTCTAATGAACTTCATGGTCTTCCTGTCTCCTTGGAAATGACACTTCTTCTGTACAGTCTTATCACTCGGCTTCCACTTTGTCCTAATGCATCTTTAAACACATAAGTGGTCTGGACAGTAGACATTTGGGCACATTAACTAAAGAGGATCGTCTAATTTTGAAAAAACATTATCTGCGTATAATATACCTTATTAGAGAATTTTGAGTTAAGAGATGAGCTCCTCTGTTCAGAGTGCCTACAAAGAGTGTATTTCGCTCTGGAGGACCTGTCCTGTCCTGTATTCCATTGATTTAAATGATAACTGTGTAATACTTTTTTTCTCCTGTGGTGGCGCTAAAAGGTAAATTTAACACCTATTACCAGGCTCTAACACAGATTACAGATGATCTCTTGGGGTTCCTGCAGGTGGACTCTTTGTCACCCATTTATTGTCAAGAGACCCTTGTCCAAAGTAGGGAGCCCCTTTAAGGGGGTTGTGTTATCTGAGACATTGGTTTCTTATAGATTATGCCGCCAGTGTCAGATAGGTTTGGGTCCCTTTGGGACCTGCACCTTTCTCTAGAATTTCTCACTTCTGTGGGTGTTACAAAAATAGACAAGCCGATAGAGGTAAATGGAGGGTTTTTGTAAGGCCCATAGAAGTGAATGGACAATGTACAACGCATGCAAGGCCACCTCTGTATTCACCTATATGGGAGTGCTGGACATAGCCAAACCAGCGCTTGGCTGTTTTCAGAACTCACATAGAAGTAAATTGAGGATGCTGCACTTGAGCATTTCACTCTCGTTCACTTTGGGGGCCCCATTCTAGAGATAGTTGTGGAACCCACACCTATCTGACATTGGTGGCATATCCTTTCAATATGCCACCAGAGTCTTAGATGAGATAATCACTTTAAGTTCAGGGGTGACCAAACCCAAGGAGCCAGGGAGCTGAAGAACATTTTGGGTTCCTTCCTATTGATATCTTCTATGAAATTGAATGTGAACTCAGTGGTTCTTCAGCCTCACAAAAATATCACACATGACAAAGAGCCAAGTTTTTTATTCCCAGAGCCATTCCAGTAATCATGGTGGAAACCAGAATTCCTCCATCACAAAAAAAGATTAATCAAACCTCCATACTGAGAAGCCTGCCATGGTAGTGACTAAAGTATAATGAAGAATGGACGCCCTCAGTAATGTACAGGCATAAAATGTGATGATTACATAGTTTATAGTTCCATCGACATCAGTTCCCTCCACCCCTTGTCCTTCCTGGTAATGCCATAATGAATCTCCTGACAAATTGGCTTTGCAGAGACAGATAGATTTTCCTTGCAGCTGACAGAATACAGCTTTTCCAGTCACTACCCATAAAGTGAGCACATCTATCTCCTTCTGAATAGTTTATGTGGATTTGACACGTTCTTTGCTGGATGACTGGAGAAATGGAGCAATCTTTGACGTTTGAGGTTAGAGGAGAAGTTCTATCCATAGACAGTCTCTGACCCCACTGAGACCAACGTCTGCTAATCTGAGCTCTTGTCTACATTCTTAGATGGGAATGGAAAGAGTATAGTTGAAGGGGGAAACTCCTTGTAGACACCTTTCCTTGGATTCCCGCCTGTGCCAGTACACTGTCCATTTTGTTAATGTAATCCCAAAATGTTTTTAATAACAAGTGACCATTGGCTGATTTAAGTTATGGCTTAAAAATATGTGGACACAGGTCCATCAAGTTCAGCTTTTCCCAATCAAGTGTACAACCCTAATTATAATCCTCAATGCTAGAGATGAGCAAATTTCTCAAAAATTTGATTCTGTCGGTTCGCCTAATTAAAAAAAAAATCAATCCGAATTTATTCATGGCGAATCACGTAAAAAAACAGCTATTTCCTGGCTGCAGAGAGACTGTATAGTGGTGTAGAAAACTGTACCTTGCAGTAACACACATAGGGAGTCTGCTGTGGTAGTGAAACAATACACTGAGTCAGTATGACATGCAGATGACAGGCGTCGCTCTTAGAATCACTGCACACACCACTTATTTGGGCAGTTACGGTGCCAAAACTGACCAAATAACTCAATTGTGAACTCAGCCTTACAGGTCGATGTTAGTATCAAGAAGAAGCGCACTCCTTTTACACTGTCGTCAGCTGATTCCACATAGATGTCTACAGAACCTGTTCTATTAAACGCTTATACAAGTAGAGCCCCCGACAGAGTGGAGAGGGTGTCAGCAGTAAGTTTGTGTTGATGTCACTGATTATTTTGTCCATACTCTGGTCAAAACCAGAAAAACTGATCCTGTCTGTTGAACATCTGCCTTCACTCGGTCAGCATTTTGTCAGTAATACATCAGTATTGCTAAAGCCCCAAAAAAAGGAGTGGATCCAAAATAGAGATGACAAGTGAATGTAATATTTGCATGTCTTCTGTGTTTTGTACCCACTCCTGCTTTTGGCTACCAAATCATTAGCCAAATCATTAGGCCTTACAGCTGCTACATAGACAGGATCCATTGTGCATCTCATTTTCCTTCCATCTGACAGATCAGAAGAAGGGTAAAATAAATGATGATGTCAACCAGGCCAAAAAGGCTAAATAGTGGCCCAGTCATGAAGTGGGGAGGGTGAGCAGCATGAGAAGTCCACAGAGTGGCCCAATAACATAGTGGTGATGTGGCAGCAGAATGAGGAGACCACAGAGTGGTGAAGTGGCAGCAGCCTGAGGAGACCACAGAGTGGCTTAGAGACATAGTGTTAAGGTGTCAGCATGAGGAGACCACAAAGTAGAGATGTGGCAGCAGCAGCATGAGAAGACCACAAAGTGGTGATGTGGCAGCATCATGAGGAGACCACAGAGTGGCCCAGAGACATAGTGTTGAGGTGGCAGCAGCATTAGGAGACCACAGAGTAGTGATGTGGCAGCAGCCTGAGGAGATCAAAGTGTGGTGAAGTGGCAGCAGCATGAGGAGACCACAGAGTGGCCCAGTGACATAGTGGTGATGTGGCAACAGCATGAGGAGACCACAGAGTGGTGATGTGGCTGCAGCATGAGGAAACCACAGAGTGGCCCAGAGACATAGTGTTGAGATGGCAGCAGCATAAGGAGACCACAGAGTTGCCCAGAGACATAGTGTTGAGGTGGCAGCAGCATGAGGAGACCACAGAGTGGCTCAGAGACATAGTGTTGATTTTGCAGCAGCATGTGAAAAATGGCCCCCATTTTGGACCGGTAGTGAGGGTCTAACATGGTGGAGAGCCAGTAGTCATCCCTCTAGCAAATGGTGACAATTTGGCTATCACTACGCAAGCAAGTGAGCATGCATCGGGCCATTTGCGCAAGTGACTCAGAGGAACTCCCTGCCTCCATCTCCACTGCATACTGCCTCGTCTTCCTCATCGTCCTGTAGCTCTTCTGGCTGCTCCTGTGTAGAAAAACCACCCATTTCTCTACACATTGCTTGTGCTTGAATGTCCTGCTCCCCCTCTAGTTCAGCCACCACAGGGCTCATGTGGTCGTGAAATGTAGTCGCTATGTCTCCTGTCTCCTGGCCAGCGAGATTTAGCAGCATCTGTTCCAAGAAATGAATCAGAGGAATGACGTTGTTCATCCCGTAGTCCTGGCGACTGACAAATAAAGTGGCCTCCTCAAAGGGACCGAGCAAACGGCAGGTGTCATGCATAAGCTGCCACTGGCTAACTTTGAAGTTACACAGGGGAGTACCTCTGTCCGCCTGTATCATCAAGAAATCGTTTATGGCCTTTCTCTGTTCATATAGTCAGTCCAACATATGGAGGGTGGAAACGTCATTTATAAGCCTATGTTGGGGGAGCCGCTCTGCCACTGCAGCTGAAGGACGGTGTGCTTTGCGGTGTACGAGTGGCATGCAAAGTTTCCTGGCCATTTTCAGGATGTCTTGCAGATGGGCAGAAGACTTCAGGAACTGCTTTACAACCAGGTTGAACTCGTGTGCTATGCAGGGCGCATGGCTCAGCCCTCCTTGATGCAGCGCCGACACCATGTTCTTCCCGTTGTCGGTCACCATGGTTACAATTTTGAGTTTTCGAGGAGAAAGCCAGGGTTTGATTTATTAATGAAGGACGCGGAGCAGTTGCTCCCCTGTGTGACTCAGTTCGCCCAAGCAAACTACCGTATTTTTCGCCCTATAAGACGCACCGGCCCATAAGACGCACCTAGGTTTTTGGGGAGGAAAATAAGAAAAAAAATATTTTGAACTAATTGTGGTCTGTGGGTGATGCACTGTTATGGGGATCTGTGGATGACGCACTGTTATGGGGGATCTGTGGGTGACACTTATAGGGGATCCTCTCTGGATGGCGCTGTTATGAGGATCTGTGTATGACAGTTATGGGGGGGATCTGTGGATGACACATATATAGCATCTTATGCTATGTGTCATCCACAGATCCCCTCCATAAGTGTGGGGGTCGCATTTGCTTTTATAATGGGGGTCGCATCTGCATTTATAATGACAGCGGGGCCCGTGCAGTGACTGTATTCTACTACACGGGCCCCGCTCACTGTATAATCATATCCCTAATACCGTAGTTAATTGTTGTGTGCACTGCATGTAAAAGCATAATGAGCGATAATGAGCGCTATTACTTACAATTAGAAGCGCTCGCCGTTCGGAGCAGAGAGGAGGGAGGAGGCAGGCCGGGAGGACTGGCGCTGGCAGTGTGAGTCATACGTCACTCGCCTGTGCCGCCTGCTTCATGAATGAAGCAGGCGGCACAGGCGAGTGACGTATGACTCACACTGCCAGCGCCAGTCCTCCCGGCCTGCCTCCTGCCTCCTCCCTCCTCTCTGCTCCGAACGGCGAGCGCTTCTAATTGTAAGTAATAGCGCTCATCATCGCTCATTATGCTTTTACATGCAGTGCACACAACAATTAACTACGGTATTAGGGATATGATTATACAGTGAGCGGGGCCCGTGTAGTAGAATACAGTCACTGCACGGGCCCCGCTGTCATTATAAATGCAGATGCCGCCCCCAGCCCCTCCTCCCTCACAGCTGATATACCCGCCGCACGGCATCGCGGCGGGTGTATCATTGAAAACTAAGCAAAATCGGCACTTTTGGGGGGGAAAAAGTGCGTCTTATACGGCGAAAAATACGGTAGGTGTAGAACAGCGTGACACTGACGTGCCCTGCACATGTGGTATGCTGGTGGGGCACTGTGAATTGTCCCTGCAGTGGAGGCTGAGGATACGGTGGAGGATAAGTAGGCAAAGAGGGACATTGTCTCAGGACCAACGGCGTGAGAACGTGGAGGCGGAAGCAGCGTCAACTGGCCAAGTTGCTGGTGTGGCTGGGCAGGAACCACATTTACCCAGTGGGCCATAAAGGACATATATTGTTCAACGTCGGCCACACTGCCGTGCACTTTGGCAGACACCGACAGGCTCAAGAACTGACCCACCTTCTATTCTACATATGTGTGCAGGGATGGTTCTGCCTTTTTGGCAAATAAATTACAGCTTGGGACTCTCCACCTTGGCTCAGCACAAGCCATCAGTTCTCTGAAAGGTGCAGAGCCCACCACTGGGAAAGGGAGGGACTGCAGCACCAGCAACTTGGCCAGGAGCACATTCAGCTTCTGCGCGGTTGGATGAATGCATACTGTTGTCTCTTGGCAATTGCTTCGGTGATCGATTGCTGACGAAATGACTGACGGGGAGGAGCAGGAGCATCAGGACCAGCAGATGATGGGAAGGACAGACAACTCCCTTCGGCTGAGGTGGTGGAGCCTTGACTGCATGAAATTGGATGCGTGCCACTGGGTGATGCAGCAGGTTGGACCACCACATCAGAGCCATGGTTCTCCCAGGCCACTTTATGGTGATGCTGCATGTGTTGACGCAGGGCCGTGGTGCCAACATTGGCACCCTGGCCATGCTTCACCCTCTGCCCACAAATCCGGCAAATGCCAATGTTCATCCCCTCCGGCGGCCTAACAAAATATTGCCACACCGCCAAGTATGGCATTTTCCCACCAACACTCCGCGCTGACTGCCTGCTAATACTGCCTCTGTGAACCCATGCACCTCTACTTTCTGAGCCGGTAGGCTCCTGCGAAGCAGGTGGTCTACCCTGGGCACTTTTGGCTCCCGACCTCCCACTGCTGCCACCCTGCTGACTCACATTCACGCTGCCACCCTGCTGGCTCAGCCACTGCCTCACCCACAAGCTGCCACCCTCTTCTCCTGATGATGATGATGAAGCCCCTTCTTCACCCGGCTCCCAAGTGCAATCAGCTACATCATCATCCGCTACTGTCTGCAAGTCACTGATGTCCCCCTCAACAGTCTTAGGGCCAGGAGCCTGACCACTTGCAACACCTGCTCCCAAGCGAGACTCTCCTCATCACTATTTGCCCGCCTACCGGATGAAGCAGGCAGATGTCGCCTCCAGATCTTGGCTAGCAGTAGCTGCTGACTGTCCTCTAGTAGCTCGTCCTCCCTGAAAAGTGGATCCGAGCCTACGGCATATAATACTCCTTGCGCTGAGGGAACTGAAAATGACAGAGGAAGGTTCAGGACAGGTGGGGACACAGGACCTGCTCCCGGGCCATGCCAACTAAGCCTCATGTCAGAGGAACCCACCGCCTGGCTGGGGGTGTTTGATGTCACTTGCGAGGAACTTGAAGTCAACCATTTGTGAACCGAGAGCAAGGCAGGTGGTTTGACTCCACAACCAGAAAAGAGTGCGTACGCAGAAGTCAAGATTAAGAAAATTGCATTTACTATAAATTAATAAAAGCAGGTTAACAGTGAAATCACAGAGATAAAGACAAGCAAAGTATTCAAAACAGTATAAACAATTCAAGTCAGAGACTGCAACAATTTCCACCTTTGCTGTGTCCGTATTCGCAGTGCGGACACTAAGAAATAACAGTCCCCGGAACTATCCCTAACTGACCCTAACTTTCAAGCGGGTGCGCACCCCCCTTATCCCAGTGGTCCAAGTGGACCTCTTACAGTTTGTGGAAGTGCACGGTGGGGCCCGATGTCGTCCTTTTCCTTTAACCAGCGCAGGATCCGCAACAAAGAAGTCCTCCTCAGCAGGCCGGAAAACCAGAATGATATAATCCAGAATTTTACAGTGACTGTCCGGTACCTCGACAGCACTGTGAGTCTCTTTACTGTTTGGGGCAATCCACTCAGCCCAATGTCGGCTCCACACTTTAGTTGCTGCACACAGTCCTTTTAACTTGCCTTCACTAAATGCACAGTCTCTTCATACTCCATCCGTCTCTAGACTGAAGTTCACACAGCTTGGCTGCACAGGAACGTCCTTTAGTATCTCCACACACGTCTTACACAGCACAGAACTTGTTTTCTATCTAGCCAAGATGGCAGCCGTTATAGTTCCAGTCTTTCTTCCTGTTTCTTCCTGCTCACTCTGAGGCAGGCTGACATCATAAGGGGCGTGTCACTTCAACACTTAACTGCTGCCTTAAAGAGCCAGTATCACATTAATACACTTTCTCTATGGTAAACTTCAATGCAAATTGGTCCTATGCTGCCATCTACTGACCAAACAAATACTGCAGGCATTTACATTTATCTGTATTACTGGAATAGCATTATACATTAAATTTTAACACAGTTTACCAGGATAATGAAACTTAGACACATTACATGACTGTTTCTTACATATTCCCCCCCACTTTAAGATTGGCAGTCCCTGCCAATGACTGAATATCCAGAGGGCTGTACTCTTATATGTAGAGTGGTAATGTACCGTTGTATGGCAGGCCAAATAAACTCGTCCTGTGCATACCGAACAGGGGGAATGCCAGCATTTGGTCTAGTGGTGCGTCTGAGAACCACTGGTATACTCTGGGGTACTGTAGCCATAGGCTGAGAAGGACCAGCAGACTCCGCACCAGAGGGGGCACAGGCTGGGGGCACACTAGTCACAGGTGGAACATCCTCAGGAGCGGGGATTGGCCAACAATCATCCTCATCATCATAAGCCCATTCCACGCCACCAGTCTCGGACTGTGGGAGCTCGTTGACATTATCAGTCCCATCACAATTTGCTTCTTCAGATTGACACAGGCGCAACATATTTCTGTGAAGTACTCGGACACCATCAGTTCCTTCCTTCTGAACTTCGTACACAGGCCCATTTGCATACTTGCGGGCAACTACACGATATGGCACAGCCTCCCACCTGCTTTCCAATTTTCCTTGAGGCTTCTTGACACGTACCAGCACCAGGTCACCTGGCTGCAATGGTGCCCTTTGCACCGGGGTCTTATCAGGATGAGAATTTTCTTGCAGACGCTGCCGCACCAATCGATGAACTGTCTCAAGTCTCTGCCGGTGTGCTCGCACCCAGGAGGCTGGATCTCTTGGAGGGAACCCATCCACATCATTTAACTGTAAATCTCCGACACTTCGCCCAGACCGTCCAAAGAGGAGAGTATAAGGAGAATACCCCGTTGTAGAATGGACCTGATTGTTATAGGCCCACACCATCTCAGACAAGAACTGAGGCCACTGTAACTTCTTGTCCTCCTCCAAAGTCCGCACCATCTGTAGCAGAGTTCTATTAAATCGTTCGCAGGCTCCGTTTCCTTGGGGATGGTATGGAGTCGTGTGCGACTTCTTTATCCCGTAGATACGTTGAACTTCTTTCATTACATGTCCCTCAAAGCAAGCCCCTTGGTCAGAGTGGATGCGTTGTGGACACCCGTACACTCGGATAAAATCTTGGCATAGGGCTCGAGCTGCTGACTCAGCGGTCTGGTCCTTGGTGGCGGTCACCACCACAAATTTGGTGAAGTGGTCCACCATTACGAGGCAGTACTGGTGCCCACTGTTGGATGAGCCCACCATTAGGTAGTCTATCATGACGATCTCCAAAGGTTCCTGGGTCACTATGGTTTGCAGGGGAGCTCTTTGTTCTATTGCCTTATGGATCTCACAAGTTCGACATCTATGACATACTTCTTCGACCATTTGACGGAGAGCTGGACAGTAAATCAGTCGCTGTAGCCAACGAAAGGTCTTCTCATGACCAAAATGTCCATTCTTATTATGAGCCTCAAGAGCCAATGATTGAGCCAGTTCACTAGGCACTACGATTTGGTAACAAATGTCGATTTCAGAAGGCAGATATACCTTTCGGCATAGCACTCCATTTTTCATCCCTAACTTTTCCCACTGACTCAGGACTAATAGCATTTCACGGGTCAGTCGTTCTCTTTCCTCTTTACAGGGCTTCTTGCCTTTCTCAACACACTTGATCATTTTCGCCAGCCCCTCATGGGCCTGCTGTATTTGCACCCATTCCTGTAGTGAGGGGCCAAAGAAAGGAGCCGTTTCGGTCCCTTCCACTGCACACTGCATAGCAGTGACCAAGGCTTGTGAAAATCTGCTGAAGTCAGGCATCTCCACATGCTCCAACTCATGATCCACGTCTCCGCTGGGGGCCTGGGTAGTTACCCTAGAAAGTCCATCGGCATTTTGGTTCTCCGTCTTGGACCGATACTTAATGCGGTAATTGAACTTAGACATTCGGGCTATCCACCTCTGCTCCAAAGACCCGAGCTTGGCATTTTCCAGGTGAGCCAATGGGTTGTTGTCAGTCAGTACTAGGACTTCAGCTCCGGTCAAATACTCAGAGAATTTCTCAGTCATGGCCCATACCAGTGCCAACAGTTCTAACTTAAATGAACTATAATTGTCAGGGTTTCTCTCAGAATCTCGCAAGGATCGGCTGGCATACGCTATGACACGCTCTTGGCCATCCTGGAACTGAGATAGCACCGCTCCAAGACCATACAGGCTTGCATCGGTATATAGCTGGAAGGGCAAGTGGTAATCAGCATACGCCAAGATTGGGGCCGTTGTAAGAGCATCCTTCAATGCCTGGAAGGCGTGTTCCTGTTCAGGGCCCCATTTCACGGACCGGTTCTTCGGGCCCCCGGCGGTGCCTCGTAGAAGAGCATTAAGTGGCGCTGCTACTCTAGCAAAGTCCTTAATAAACCGTCGATAGTAGCCGGCTACTCCCAGGAACGCCCTCACTTCTCGCAGGGTAGTAGGTGTCGGCCAGTCTTGAACAGCCGCTATCTTGTCCCTTGACGGCCTCACCCCTTCTCCTGATACACAATGACCCAAGTAATCAATTTCAGATTGGAACAACCGACATTTACTGGGTTTCAGTTTGAGCCCATGTTCCCGCAATCGTTGAAATACTTGTCCCAACTGGCGGAGATGGTCCTCAAAGGTTGCAGAGTACACTATAATGTCATCCAAGTAGATGAGAGTGAATTCAAAGTTGAAGTCACCAAGACATTTCTCCATCAATCGTTGAAACGTTCCAGGTGCATTTGTCAATCCAAAGGGCATCCGGTTAAATTCGTATAGTCCCATGGGCAAGATAAAGGCTGTCTTTTCCTTATCTTTCTCGGCCATTGGCACCTGCCAATACCCACTAGCCAGGTCTAGTGAGGAGAAGTACCGGGCTCTTCCTAGTGCCGAAAGGGATTCCTCAATCCGAGGTAAGGGGTAGGAATCTCGTACAGTGCAGGTATTCAACTTTCGATAGTCTACGCAAAACCGAATGGACCCATCTTTCTTTCTTACTAGTACCACTGGAGCTGCCCAGGGACTTTGGCTTTCTTGAATGATCCCACTCTGCAGCATCTGGGTCAACAGTTCTTTCACCTCCTGATACATCTGTGGAGGAATTTGTCGGTAGCGCTCTCTGATTGGAGGGGTGTCTCCTGTGGGAATCTCATGGTAGATCCCTGTCGTACATCCAAAATCTTCAGCATGACGTGCAAAGGTTGTGCGGTTTTCCCATAACAGTTCATCTACCTTCCGGATCTGTTCCAGAGAACACAAAGAAATCTCTATCTTCATCTGTTCTCGAATTGCACCGCCATTCCATTTAGGGGTGGGGTTCTCGCCTTCCCCCATAGACACGGTTACGGCCCATTCACCTCGTTCAGCCGGCCTCAACTGCATCGGGGTCGCTTTCCTCACTTCCTCCGGAGTCACATAGAGGTTAGCCAGCAGCCTTCCTGGGGCTAGGTCTACACTCTGATCCTGAGTGTTCACACATCGGAGGGGTACTCTCCCATTGCGGACTACTGCCAAGGAACGGGCTACTAGCAGATCAACACTTCTTCCGGCTGTCGGCAGTGGTTCTATCAACACAGCTATGCCCTCTAGTTTCCTACAGGTGCCTACAGGCATGGACACTATCATCTCCCGTCTGGGTGGCAACGTAACTTTTGTATGCAGAGGGACTGAAATCCGAGCAAGAGGACACTGTGCATCTGAACTTTTCTGTAAGCCACATGTTCGGACCAGCCGCTGGAAGGCCGTTTGAGTAGGCCGATGGCTAGTGGTTTCTCTCCAATAACCGTGACCTTTCTTTTCAAAGAGAATCTGATCCAATTCTTTTAACACATTCATCCCCAAGATGACAGGGACCTTTACTTCATGTGACTCCTGTACTACCACAATGCCTTTCTTGCCTAGATCTTGGCCACATAATCTGACATTCATCCAGGCCACTCCCACCACCGGTACTGGTAACTGATTAGCTGCGACCACTCGTATGAATGTACGGGGATCATATTTCACATGTCGCTGAAAATACCGTTCGTAACAGTCTCTACTCAGGGTCGTTACTTGGGAACCCGTGTCAATCATCCCGGTAACCGGAATACCTTCCAATTCCATCTGTATGATGGGACTTGCAGCGATCAGATCCTCTTCAGGGCATTCTCCTCTCATAGTCTCCTCAGTTTCCCCTACTGCCCGCCCTACTGCAGCAGGGGATTTCAGTTGCTCTGGACATCTAGCAGCAATGTGGCCCACGCGTCCACAATCCCAGCAGCGTATTTCCCATCGCTCTGGCCATCGGTTTGGGCCCCTTCGGTAAGCCCCATCGTTCTCTCCTGAGAGTTGTACTACATTATTGGGACCCCTTCGGTAGGTCCTATCCTCATCCCTCCAGTAGGGTTGTGGGTGATTCTGACCTTCTTGGTATGAACGGCCCACCCCTTCATCTCCAGTTTTCTGGAGGCCTGCAATTCTCATAGAATTCTCATTACAATTGGTTTGTAGGTGTTCCATTTGCTCTTGCAATTTCTGCATTACTGTAAGTATCTCTTTAACTGTCCCTTTTTCCACTGTTTCTGGGCCAGAGCTAGCCCCCTGCGACAATGTAACTCCAACTGCGGTCTGAGGCTTCTGAACCATACTATTGGCACGTGAGATGGCCTCCACCTGTACGTCATGAAATTTAGCATCAGTCTCCCGTCGTATAAAGTCCTGCATAGCAACAGTCAAGCTGCCATCACGGATCCCCAGAACAAACTGGTCACGGAGTGTCCGATCAGGGTTACAGAAGGCTGGTGAGCCCCCTCTTTCCTTCCCTTGAATATCTCGGAGCAGTTCTTGTAGGGCATTTGCATACTGAGGGAGACTTTCATTCTCCTTTTGTACCCTCTGAAAGAACCGTGCCTGCAGGGACCCCAGCAATGCGGTTTCTCCATAAATAGTTTCTAGAATCTGGACAACTTGCTCAAATGTCTGTCTTTGTTCAAATGGCCGCAATATCACTGTAGTCTTAGCATCTCCTTGTAACGTCAATATGGCTAGCTCTACTAGTACTTCTGGTGCAGTCTGGTACATGCGCTGTACCATTCGTATCTGCTCTGCCCACACACTCACAGACATATTATTGCCATCAAACTTTGCTAACTGACTCATTACAGCCCCTGCTGGCATTCTTCCTCCAGCACCATCCCTCCTAACGGGTGCGTCGCCGTCCATTCTGGTAGGCGGATCCTGCCGACTACGCCAATTTGTGAACCGAGAGCAAGGCAGGTGGTTTGACTCCGCAACCAGAAAAGAGTGAGTACGCAGAAGTCAAGATTAAGAAAATTGCATTTACTATAAATTAATAAAAGCAGGTTAACAGTGAAATCACAGAGATAAAGACAAGCAAAGTATTCAAAACAGTATAAACAATTCAAGTCAGAGACTGCAACAATTTCCACCTTTGCTGTGTCCGTATTCGCAGTGCGGACACTAAGGAATAGCAGTCCCCGGAACTATCCCTAACTGACCCTAACTTTCAAGCGGGTGCGCACCCCCCTTATCCCAGTGGTCCAAGTGGACCTCTTACAGTTTGTGGAAGTGCACGGTGGGCCCCGATGTCGTCCTTTTCCTTTAACCAGCGCAGGATCCGCAACAAAGAAGTCCTCCTCAGTAGGCCGGAAAACCAGATGGATATAATCCAGAATTTTACAGTGACTGTCCGGTACCTCGACAGCACTGTGAGTCTCTTTACTGTTTGGGGCAATCCACTCAGCCCAATGTCGGCTCCACACTTTAGTTGCTGCACACAGTCCTTTTAACTTGCCTTCACTAAATGCACAGTCTCTTCATACTCCATCCGTCTCTAGACTGAAGTTCACACAGCTTGGCTGCACAGGAACGTCCTTTAGTATCTCCACACACGTCTTACACAGCACAGAACTTGTTTTCTATCTAGCCAAGATGGCAGCCGTTATAGTTCCAGTCTTTCTTCCTGTTTCTTCCTGCTCACTCTGAGGCAGGCTGACATCATAAGGGGCGTGTCACTTCAACACTTAACTGCTGCCTTAAAGAGCCAGTATCACATTAATACACTTTCTCTATGGTAAACTTCAATGCAAATTGGTCCTATGCTGCCATCTACTGACCAAACAAATACTGCAGGCATTTACATTTATCTGTATTACTGGAATAGCATTATACATTAAATTTTAACACAGTTTACCAGGATAATGAAACTTAGACACATTACATGACTGTTTCTTACACATTCAAGCATTGCTGGGTTGCTGGTCAAGATACGACCGCTAGATGACACCGGGAGCTCAGGCCTCTTGCTGCGACTCCTGCTGCTACCCCCCTTCTTCTGCTGCCTGCAACAGAAACATTTTGGCCACTGCCCATTCCCTTTAAAGCGCCTGTCACATGTCTGTCTGACATAATGTATGTTAAAAGAATAAAATTAAAATAATACCCCCCAAAAAAGGCTGTAGTACAATGTTACTTCACCGCGGAACGTCAATTAAGAGATATATATTTTTTTCTGATTAATAAACTCCCCCCCCCAAAAAAAACACTATTTACTGCTCAATGGCAATTAAGACGTATTATTTTTCCTATTTCTACACCCCAAAAAAAAAAATATAACAATCACAATTCACTGCAGAACAGGTGATGGGACGTATGTATATTTTCTTTTTCTACACCACGTAAATGTTTGTAGTACAATGTAACTTCACCGCCAAACGGCACTTATGACATATATGTATTTTATTTATTTATTTCCTATTAATACACTCCCCCCCAAAAAGTAAAACAATGTAAAATTAGCGCAGAAAGGCTAATAGAACGTATGTATCTATCCTATTACTGGCTATAGTACAATGTAACTTCACCGCTGAACGGCAATTATGACATATATTTTTTCCTTTTTTTTTTTTCCTATTAATACACCCCTCAAAAAAATTAAGCAATGTCAACGCAGGACAGCTAATAGGACGTATGTATCTATCTTATTAATACACCCCGCAAATGACTGTAGTACAATGTAACTTCATTGCTGAACAGCAATTATGACATATATTTTTCCCTTTTTTTCCTAATAATAAACCCAACCCCTCCCCCAAAAAATAAAATAAAGTAAAACAATGTAAAATCAACGCAGAAAGGATAATAGGACGTACATATCTTTCCTTATTAACCCCTTATGAACTCAGCCCTATTTCACCTTAAGGACTTGGCCATTTTTTGCTAATCTGACCAGTGTCACTTTAAGTGCTGATAACTTTAAAACGCTTTGACTTATCCAGGCCATTCTGAGACAGTTTTCTCCTCACATATTGTACTTCATGATACTGGTAAAATGAAGTAAAAAAAAAAATATTTTTATTTATAAAAAAATACCAAAATACAAAAAATTTGCAAAAAATTGCAAATTTCAAAGTTTCAATTTCTCTACTTCTATAATACATAGTAATACCTCCAAAAATAGTTATTACTTTACATTCCCCATATGTCTACTTCATGTTTTGATTATTTTGGGAATGATATTTTATTTTTTGGGAATGTTACAAGGCTTAGAAGTTTAGAAGCAAATCTTGAAATTTTTCAGAAATTTAAAAAAAAAATAATTTTTATGGACCAGTTCAAGTCTGAAGTCACTTTGCGAGGCTTACATAATAGAAACCACCCAAAAATTACCCTATTCTATAAACTACACCCCTCAAGGTATTCAAAACTGATTTTACAAACTTTGTTAACCCTTTAGGTGTTCCACAAGAATTAATGGAAAATAGAGATACAATTTTAAATTTCAAATTTTTGGCAGATTTTCCATTTTAATAATTTTTTTCCAGTTACAAAGCAAGGGTTAACAGCCAAACCAAACTCAATATTTATGGCCCTGATTCTGTAGTTTACAGAAACACCCCATATGTGGTCGTAAACAGCTGTACGGGCACACGGCAGGGCGCAGAA
The DNA here is from genome assembly GCF_014858855.1 of Bufo gargarizans. Taxonomy (NCBI): domain Eukaryota; kingdom Metazoa; phylum Chordata; class Amphibia; order Anura; family Bufonidae; genus Bufo; species Bufo gargarizans. Next base: position 38,445,936 of record NC_058085.1, on the reverse strand, counting down.
GAAAAGGAATGCCATACGGTTTTTGGAAGGCAGGTTTTGCTGGACTGTTTTTTTTGACACCATATCCCATTTGAAGCCCCCCTGATGCACCCCTAGAGTAGAAACTCAAAAAAAGTGACCCTATTTTAGAAACTACGGGATAGGGTGGCAGTATTGTTGGTACTAGTTTAGGGTACATGTGATTTTTGGTTGCTCTATATTACACTTTTTGTGAGGCAAGGTAACAAGAAATAGCTGTTTTGGCACTGTTTTTATTTTTTGTTATTTACAACATACGTCTGAGGTTAGATCATGTAATATTTTTATAGACCAGGTTGTTACGGACACTGCTTTACCTAATATGTACACTTTTTTTTATTTATGTAAGTTTTACACAATGATTTCATTTTTGAAGCAAAAAAAAACATGTTTTAGTGTTTCCATAGTCTGAGAGACATAATTTTTTCAGTTTTTGGGCGATTACCTTGGGTTTTTATGAAATTCGGATCGAATTCCACTTCGTCAACTTCTATTCGCTCATCTCTACTCAATGCCATTTGCTAATAGATAAGCCTCTTGCCTTTTTATAAATGCTGACATAGTATCTACCAGTTCTATCTCTTGGGGTCAGATATTCAATAGTCTGACTGCTCTAACTGTAAAGGAACCCTCCCTGTATTGATGTCTCCTCCACGTATAAAGAATGTCCCGTGGTCCTTTGTAAAGTTCTTCAAAGAAATAAATCATGTGCCAGTTCTTTGTTTTGACCACGCGTGCAGATACATGCAGATAAGATCACTCTGGAGGTGTGTTTTTTTTCACGATAAGGGCTCATGCACAGGAATGTATTTTCTTTCCGTTTCCGTTCCGTTTTTTGGCGGACCGTATGCGGAACCATTCACTTCAATGGGTCCGCAAAAACAACGGAAGGTACTCCGTTTGCATTCTGTTTCCATATTTCCGATCAGCAAAAAACAGATCGCATACGGAAACTACCGAAACCATATGGATATGTTTTGTGGAATAATGGAACGCAAGAGGACTTAAATCAGAGAAAAAAAAATCAGATACGGAACAACGGATCCGTGAAAAACGTACCGCAAAACAACAACGTTCATCTCATTTCTGCAATCTAGTTGAAAAATCTATACCCTTTGGCTTTGAACCCTTTCCAGCCCTACTATACCCTTTTTTAGAATGCAGAACCTAAAACGGAATCCCATATTCAAGTTGTGGCCTTCTTAGGGATTTATAGAGGGGTAATATTACGTTGGGATCAAGGGTTTTTATCTATTTATACACCCTAAGATCTCATTTGCTTTTGCAGCTGCTGCCTGGTATTGAGTACTGCTGCTTAGCCTACTAGTAACTAGAATATATTAATACAAACGACCATAAATGTCCCTAATGCTATAAACCATAATGTAACAACAAGTGTTGTGGCCAATAGAGGGACAACCATAGATAGTAGCTTGGTACAAGCTCCCAAATACACCAAACCAAAAAACAGAAAGAATATGGAGCTCATAAGTACCCATAAAAATATATTTTATTACCTATACAATATATAACAGACATCATGCCGTTAAAGAAAGGAGGAAGTGACAGAAAAAACCACCATCCCGGCTCTACACAGACCGCACTAGTTGTTGAATACAATATAGGAATATAGAAAAGATGCTGAGTAAAACAATATCACAATGAATCAGCAATAACAGGATCATGAACAGTAGTTACCATCACAATGACCAATAACGCATATGTACACACAGTGCCCAAGATGATAAAGGACACGATCCCAAATAGAACAATGTAATAAAGCTGACTCACCAAACAACTAGACTGTGAGGACCAGGATGGCGCTATCCAGATGTGCGTTTCGGCGTGCCTTCGTCTGTAACATATGCGTTATTGGTTTAGTAACTAGAATACTCAAGTTCTTCTCTTGTTTTGCTATCCCGAGTTTTATTCCAAATTGATCCTGGTTGAGAAGAAGACCTCAGTTCATAAAGAGGATACAATTAGGAGGTTTCACCAGTTGGCATCTGCTTGACAACAGTCATATATGGCTACCAAGTGTACTCTACTGTTGAAGGCTTCAACCAAATAACCACAGACGTACAATTACTCTCATTCCCTCCTTTTGAGGTCCACACCCTCAAACTTTTTCACCCATTTACCCTCACAGTGGAGGTTGTTTACCGCCTCCCTGGCTCACCCAACCAGTTCCTGGACTACTTTGCTGCCTGGCTGCCACACTTCCTATTCTCAGAATTCTCATTTTGGGAGACTTTAACATCCCTATAGACTTTAATATCTCCCCATCTGCCTCCCAGCTTCTGTCTCTAAACTACTCTCTTGGCTTTTCACAAATTTCTAATTCTCAAACACATAAAGGTAATACACTTGACAAGGTCTTTCTCCTCTTCTGCCCAGTTTATGACATCACAAAGTCTCTTCTCCCACTCTCTGACCACAATCTTCTCTCCTTCACTATCACACTCCTACTTATCACACATTCAGAAATCGAAATACCATTGATCCTAAGTCATACCTCCCAACTTTTTGGACGGTCAAAGAGGGACACTAATTATGTTTATTATGTGAAAGGTCAACTTTTCCTGCATATTTATATACTTCAATAGTTTTCTTTTTTTTTTTACACAATAGTGTAAAATTATCTGAATATAAAGATTTCTAAAATCAAAATTACATCAAATAAGGAAATAATATGAAAGTTGGGCTGTAATATATACTGTACATAGGAACCAGGGGAACACATTCTGGATCAATATTGTAAATGTAATAATGCAAAACTCTACCTCAGATCAAAAAGAGGGACATTTAAGGAGCAAAGAGGGACAGAGGGACTTGGGTCAAAAAAAAGGAACTGTCCCTCCAAAAGAGGGACACTTGGGAGGTATGCTAAGTAACTTACACACAACCTACAGCGATCATTGTCCCCAAATAATTTTTCTCTCCTCTCCTGATCTGGCTGCAAAACACTATAATGACACCCTCACAAGTACCCTGAATGAAGTAGAACCTCCACTCCAAACAGAGATGAACTCAACCCTAGAACACACCTCAAACTCACTTTCTACAGTGATGCTCCAAGAGTGCTTAATGCCTATAGAGAAAAACCTCCTACACCAGAAGATTTCCTCCATTACATATTTTTGGTGAGAATTTCTAACTCTGCCCTTCAACTCAGCAAACAGACCTATTTCATGACCTTGATCTCCTCACTTTCCAATAACAAAAAAAAAAACTTTTTGACACTTATCACTACCTCCTCAGTCCAAAAGCTCAGGTGCCTATTACAAACCTCTGAGCTATATATCTGGCCACCTACTTCAAAGAGAAATTTTTTAACATTCTGCATGAAATTCGCTCCCAGTCTCAAAGCTTCATCAATCTCCCCCTCCCTTATCTCCTCTGGTTCATTTTCCATATTCGACCCAGTCACAGAAGTCTTCAGGGTCCTCTCTTCTTCTCGCTCTACCACATGTACTAAGGACACTATTCCCTCACATCTCCTCCAGTCTCTCTCCCCGGCTGTCACTGCTCACCTCACTAAAGTCTTCAACCTCTCTCTCTTCCGATATCTTCTCCTCTATCAAAATTTTAATCATAACCTCATTACTAAAGAAACCATCTCTTGACCCATACTGCACAGCTAACTACAGACCTGTCTCTAATCTCCCCTTCATCTCTAAACTCCTGGTGCTCTTTATCCTCTGCTCCTCTACCTCGCCACCTTCACTATCTTGCCTCATCTACTACCTGTCTGTTAACTATCCCCTTGATCAATTACAATCGGGATTCCACACTCTACAGAAATTGCCCATACCAAAGTGACAAATGACCCTGTGACAGCTAAGTACCATGGTGAGTACTCTCTGCTTATTCTTCTGGATCTCTCTGAAGCATTTGACACTGTACACCACCACCTCCTCACTATTCTCCAATTTATTGGCCATCACTGCTGTCTCTTGGCTTTTTTCCTATGTCTCTGGCCGCTCTTTCAGTTTATCATTCGTTGGTTCTACTTCTTCTTCTTTTCCTCTTAATGTTGGAGTTCCTCATGGTTCAGCCATATTTCCTCTCCCCGTTTCTCTCTACACAGCCCCTGTTGGACAGAATACCAGTAGATTTGGTTTTCAGTACCATCTCTATGCTGATTACAGACAACTATACACTTCATCATGTGACATCACCCCTGCTATACTACAGAAAACCAATGACTGTCTGTCTGCAGTCTCTAACATCATGTCTTCTTTCTGTCTGAAACGGAATCTCTTGAAAACTGAGCTGTTTGTGCTTGCACCATCTACTAACCTACCTAAACCTTATCCCTCCATCTTAAGGTGTGGCACTACCTTCACGCCTGCTGTCTCGGTGTTATGTTTGACACTGATCTTTCCTTTACCCCATACTGTATATTCAATCTGTCACCCACTCATGTCGCCTGCACTTCAAAAACATCTCTAGAATCTGCTCTTTCTTACTGTAGAAGCAACAAAAACTTGCAGAAGGCAGGCTCATCTATCTGTCTGACTGCTACTCCGATGCCTCCTCCCTGTGCCAGTCATTACACTGGTTGCCCATACAGTATAGGATTCAATTTAAAGTCTTCATTCTCACCCACAAAGCTCTCCACAGTGCTGCACCCCTACATCTTCTCCATCATCTATGTCTACCACCGTACCTGTGCCATCTGTTTAGCCAATGATTTATGACTGACATCCACCATAATCTGAACTTCTCACTCCCATCTCCAAGACTTCTCCCAAGCAGTGCCAATTCTCTATAGTGCCCAACCCCAAGCAATTAGGTTAATTCACAACATCCACAGTTTTAGGTGCTTCCTAAAAACACATCTTTTTATGGTGGCCTATCTCATCTGCTGATCTAACTCTTCCCACACACTCCCCCATCTTCATCATCCTTCTGAACCTGATCCATCATCAAACACTATCTACCACACACCATGCACTCAGAACTACTACAGATATTAACTGGTGATGGCCCATGCAGCTTTATATCTAAGATCCAGATGGCCAGTCTGTCTCAAAGTGTGGTGGGCACTAAAGCAAAACCCTTTCCGCAGCAGTAAAGTCTTTTGGCATAAAGGAGCAGTACCTTACTGACTCTACCCTGCACTGCCTTTATGGTTCTTGACCTTCAAAGATGTCTGTTCTCTACCAAAAAATCACAGCATTTAACGTGGACAATATGAAATTAACCCTTGCAGTGACTACTGGGTCACTGCACACTCATAAAAAAGGATGGCAAGAATTATTTAGAGTAACTTCACAATATATTGTTTGGCAATTATATTTGCTAGCAAGTCTCTGAATCAGCATGTATGCACTTAGAATTACCACAAGGCATTTTCCTCCCTCCTAGCGTGTTGGAAAAATGTCTTAATTATAAAAGAGTTTGAGAGATGGTTCCTGTAGCAGTGGAAAAGCCTACTGAGGTTTTAACTTCAGCCCGGCTTGTTCTGTGCCGATGCTTCAGGATAAAATGTTCAATTATTAATGTACTCATAGTGCTGCCTAATTCTGACTGGCACTAAAACACAACTTAGATTTAACCTCATCAAACTTTCATGGAGGTTTAAGAAAATACAGGTTCATTGAGAGAAGGCGCTGCTTAAAGGAGAAGGATTTTAATGAGTCCCAGTTAATTTTTGTAGCACTGGCTAAGAATGCAGTCTATGGTTTCAGCTTTTTTAATATAATTTTTTTAGCACAATCTGATGAAACACTGTCATTATGGGTCACATACGATCATTGTTAGGTTTTCACATGGTGGTCCAGGCCATGGAGAATAAATGATGCTCAATGAAGCAAAGTCTCCCCAGATAACCCTCACAATAGAGCTAAAAATGTGAGGTCAGGTTATATTGTTGCTCACGAATGGATGGGTCTTAGAGGAAGACCTACTCAACCTAGGCGAAGCTAGAATTTTACAACAAAAAAAGCAAACCAAAACATGATCATACATAGGTGCTGATTTTGAGCATAAAAAATAGGTTACACCCTGTCACCCAATTACCTACCCTGGCATAATCTGGTACCTGTGAGTCTTATGTACATGTTTATGTTATAGTATATATTTAGCATACCTCCCAACTTTTAAGAAAGCTCAAAGAAGGGTAACATCTGTGGCACACTACTTGTGCCGTTGTTTTTAACCATAATGCACGGGGAGCAGGTCACTGTTGCAGCCTGCTATTGGCTGCACCCCCCGTCCCCGAATGTTGTGATCTTCAATATTAAAAGATGCAGTGATGGCTGGGAAAGGCATCGAGCCCAAAGAAGGGCAACATCAGTGGCACACTACACTCTCCGTGGCAAGTTGTTTTTAACTGTGACGCAAGGGGAGCGGGTCACTGTTGCAGCCTGCTATTGGCTGCACCCCCCCGTCGCCGTATGTTGTGATCTTCAAGACGGGGAGATGCGGGAGGGATCCAGGAGGGATCCAGGAGGACTCAGGCGTCGGGGACCAGGTACGTATTGTCTATATAAGGGGCCTGGGCATTGTGGGGGGGTTACAGATTTGGATAACCCCCTTTAAGCTACACCTCCAACTCTGCCCAGTGCCTGTCTATACATGCCCAATCCTGCCCAGTCTCCTTTGTGTCTTCATTTATGACCTCTTAGTACCCCTACACAGTAGTTCTGCCTCCTTAGTGCCCCTACACAGTAGTTCTGCCTCCTTAGTGCCCCCACACAGTAGTTATGCTCCCTTAGTGCCCCCCACACACTATTTGTGCCCCTACACAGTAGGAATGCCTCCTTAGTGCCCGCACACAGTAGTTATGCTCTGTTAGTGCCCTACTCAGTAGTTGTGCCCCCTTCACAGTAGTTATGCCCCCTTACTTAGACCTCGCCCTGTTCCCCCCTTGAATGAAGCACATTCTAGTCTCCCCAGCAGCAGACTCAATGATGATGTCATTGCATCTGGTGAGCTATGCACAAGAGTGCACAGGCTGAAGAATGATCATCATTCCTCAAACTGTGTGGTCTCTTACTCAGTCCTGCCGGCATAATGACGTCACCACATCATATCTGCTGCTTGGCAGAGCCCTGGCTGGGTGCATGGTGGAGCAAGATCCTAATGGCTCCCTGCTTCACTATTGTATTCAACTGTGAGAACACAGAGACAATTGAAAGTGGGACATACCTCAACCCCAGGAAAGCCACAAAAAAAAACCTGGACTGTACGGGAGGTTGTATCTAGTTCTCAGTATGTGCTCACAAGTTGCATCATATCTAGTCCTGTTATTTGGTTCCCAATGAACTAGTAATAGGGCCTTGCGTATGCATATGTATGTTGTCCTTGGATGCTTTCTACTTAGTTAGCACTTTTGCCTTGCAAATTTGCATGGAGTTTGTATGCGCTCCCCATGTTTCTGTAGTTATCCTCCATTTTCTCTCACACTCCATATAGAGGTTCATTGGCTTCCTGTGAAAACTGACCCTAGTGGATGTTGGGGAATGAGCGCCTAGATGGCTCCACGTCAACAAGATTTGGGTGAGAACGCACATGAATGTATATTCAACAAAACAAGCTTTATTTTATGGTCCTGAAGGCTTTTCGTCATCAATCCTGATCTTCTATAGTGGTTATATCCCATGGTGTCCATTCATGGGAGTTTGTTCTAACTTTTTTTGAATGATGCCTTGGTTCCACATCCTGATCTTCATGTCTTCTAGTTTAAGCTAAATATGACATAAAATTCAGCCAAATTGGAGAATTTTGACAATTTTGGATGACCAGTTAAAACTGAAGGCAGATGGTAGACTATTGTCTGCTTAAATTGTGATTCATCCTGTTGGAAAATTTGGGCTGATCACTTGCCATTTTGTGAAAGTCCAGTGTGTTTTATCTTTTCTTTTTTCTAAACTGTCTCCATGATCACACCCAACTTAGTCTGCTATGTTGCTGGTGGGATTGTTTTTATGAACGATCCTACGAACAACGATCGGCTGCATTCCAGCCAGTCCTTCTCTCGTGTATGACAAGTTTTGGTCTAGTAATTCACCAGTGGAACTAAATCAAGGGCTTTCCCTTCCTGGTGGCATGCATCCATGACTCTTCTCTATAGCTTTGGAGCCTGGTGAAGTACTTAGACCCTACTCCTGGCCTGGCAGTAGCCTTGTCATTTTTTGAACAACATCAATGTCATTACTGCTCCAGGATCAGATTTTGGGTCATAAATGTTGGTCAATCCATGAAAAATGGCTTTCTGCTTTCCAGGTTACCAAAGTGTGCTCTGCTTATAGTTTAACTGTGTATGAAATTCCCACAAGTTCCAGGGAAACTGAATCAGTCAAAATCTATGAACAATTTAAAAAAGGAACAGACATAATATGTATTACATATGAGATACATGCCAACGATCATGTGCCAAGCCACATAAAACTGCGAGGCAGGGCGGCGTACGGGAGTCCAGGGTGCTCAGCCCATGTGTTTTTAATGATGGGACAAACCCTTTTTTCTCTTCTATCAGATTGGGAACAAACCACAACATACCAGCAAAGGCTGTACGACAGTCTGAGGCTTCAGATCAAACCAGATGTTTAAGTGGTGATTCACTTTCCACCACCAGTCAGATGGTGCTGGCTACATTGAAGGCTCTGTATGGCATCAGTGGGCAATGTGTAATGGTCCATCTGTCGGCGGTAGAGACTGAACATAATCATTATTAATGACTATCCAAGGTCTGTCGTGTTTGATCTAATACCATAGACATCTCGAAGGAAAGAAAAAATAAGTAAAAATAAAACATCTTGTCAACGGAGGCACGGAAAGTATACCGCAACGGAAAATTCTGGGGTGTCATTTGTAATTAGTTTTATTTTAATTTAACTTTACGTTTACCAAACTCTGTAATTACTTGTCAAGGCAGAAAAGTTTTCCTAGTTTTATCAGGCAAAACTTGGACTGGATGCATAAATGGAAAAGTCACTGTACTGGGTGATCAGGGTGAACTTGAAAACCCCAAAAATGTAGCATAAAGTCACCAAGAAAGCCACTGAATGTGACTTGGAGATCATAAAATATTACTTTTTCGGTACAATTAAAACCACTCAATACACAAACACAAATTAATCACAGCATTCAAATATGGTCTAACCGAGAACCATGATGGTCCCGGTCATTGTGGAGTAACCAAAAAGAGTGACTCTTCCAGTCTAGAACTGGGCAGCCCTAGTATTCTAATGGTCCTTTTACATGGGCAGATTTCTGCTTGCAACGAGTATCAATTGATGATACAGCAAGTTAGGCTAGGTCTACATGACGACAATAAGTCGCGCAACACATATTGATATCGCAATAATGTTGCGCAACAATTTTTATAATGATAGTCTATGGTGTCGCACTGCAACATGCGACATGCTGCGAAGCAACAGTCACAGAAAAATGTATTTCGAATTGATTTTTTGCGACTGTCGTGTCGCAATCGCAGCATGTCGCAGTGCGACACCATAGACTATTATTATGAAAAATTGTCGCGTGACATTAGTGCGTCAAAACACACTTCTACCATGGCTTTTGGGGTTTTGTGTTTACTGCGTTCTCTGTCCTCTAGAAATGACATAACCACCATATTCTGCGGGTCAGTACAATAACTGAGATACCAAATTTATACAGTTTCTATTATGTTTTATTACTTAAAAAAAAAAAAAATCCTTTGAAAAGATTTTTATTTTGTATCGCCATATTCTCATAGCCATAACTTTTTTATTTTTCAATCTACCGAGCCGTGTTGGAGCAAATTTTTTCTGGGGTGAGCTGTAGCTTTTATTAATACCATTTTGGGGCACATACAACTTTTTGAATACTTTATTGGCGGGCCAGCATGACCAAATACAGCAAAGTGTTCACTGCACACAATAAATGTTATTATATGTTAATAGATTAGACATTTTTGGACAGAGCAATGCCTATAACATTTACTTATTTTAATAGCTTATATATTTTTATATATAAAAATGGGAAAGGAGGATGATTAGAAGTTTTATTATTTTTTGAGTCTTTTAGAATTTTTTTTTTTTATTGTACTTCTTTGTCCCCTTGGCGGACTTGAACATACCACATTCTGACTGCTTGGGATTTTCATGCCTTGGGCTCGGCTTTGTAGGCAGCTCGCTATGACAGCAATGGGAGCTTTCAGAAGGCCCCGGCAGCCAGAGTAACAGATCGTAGCCCCACGATTTTGCCATGTGGGCTCCGTTCGAAGGCAGAGTTAACCGCCTCTGTCTAATTCCACAGATTCTGTGGTTACTATTGACCACGGCATCTGAGGGGTTTAATGACCAGGACTGGAGTCATCTCCATTCCTGGTTACTGCCGGCACCTGGGTGAACCGACTCCATACAACACCTTAACCCACATGATGTACAGCTACGTCAAGGTAGTTAAAGGGGTTAAGTAGTGAATAGATAATTGTTGGGCACCTTTACATGGGGCAATGATTGTGAATGAGCATTCGTTTCACCTTATCAACTACCTGTGTAAAAGGCCCTATCTGGATATTTGTGGCATATTGATAGAAAAAGCATAAATGTCCGATAGTTCTGGGTTCCACCTTGAGAACTGATCTCAAGATCCTATCGTAAGATCTCCTATGTCAAGATCTCCTATCTGGGGGTCTGCTGTGAATGAAGAGCATGCCCCCAGATTTGTCCATCCCGATGTACTCTACGTGTCATCAGCTTTCCAGTACATAAACATAATATAAACCATGTTTACTGTGCTGCATTTTCCGATTTTGTAGCTCTTAATGCCCGAATCAATTTTCTAACCTATTAATATGCACAAAATTAATTTTATGATAACAACTGTGTAAAAGGAGGAGAAGTGAACCATATTACAGTGTAATGATACCGGTTTATTCTGCGCTGATGCTACACGAGGTGCAGAACATAGAAAAGCTAAATGTGGAGAATTCCGGGTCTCACAAATAGGTATAATATGACAGAACGGACATTTTCGTGCCAGACTCCTCAGATCTTGGTAGGAGATTATGTCGTCTGGTGCAGCGTTGCTGTAATTGTACAAATCCTTCATCTGGCTGCTTCCTGCGTACACGTGTTGTTAATTATGAAATGGTTAACATGTCGGCTTTAGGCACCACTACCTTCATGAAGCCTGTTCTCCAGCCCTGAGATCACTTACTGCTCTGTGACTGCCACGGGCAAGGAGCGCCTGAAATAAACAAATAAGCATCAGAGGCCACGGCCTTATATTTATTCCTGCCGAGATGAGTGAAGTTTTGAAAAATTTTATTCGGCCGATTTGCCAAAGTTCTCCAAGAAATTTGATTTGTTCCGAATTAATTTGTCACAAATCGCTTTAAAGCCTCATTTACTCGTCACAGATGCCATCCGTGTTTCACAGATCATTAGGAAGAGATGCTTTGAAAACATGGATGACACAAGGACAGCAAAAAACTGACACACGGATCCTTCACAGGCAGCATCACTGACCACCTTTTCACAGATTTGAGCATGGACACGGACGTGTGTATGAAGGCTTAAATCAGGTTTAAGCCTCATTCACACATCCGTGGAACACGGTCCGTGAGATACCGGACTGGCATCCTGCTTAGTGCCATTGTTTGCTATGACGCCGTGCGCTCCGTGCTGCCGCTGCTGAACTGTCATGGTCTTACCTTCTTGCTGTTCTCCTTCGTTTGACATGTGCTGGCGGCCATCTTGGTTTCTGGGTTTCTTGTAGCCTCCCACCCTGCGGCTTCTCCTTCCCACTGGGAGGAGCTGGATGCCTAGCTCATATATATAGGAGGTCTGTGGCTTCAGTTCCCTGCTTGGTCCTCCTGTGTTCACATGCTTCTAAGACTGCTGCTGCTTCTGGTTCCTGATCCTGGCTTCGTCTGACTACCCTGCTGGTTCCTGATCCAGGCTTCGTCTGACTACCCTGCTGGTTCCTGATCCAGGCTTCGTCTGACTACCCTTCTGGTTCCTGACTTCTGGCTTCGCAAGACCCTGCTTCGGTTTAGCCATCCGCTTGGACTTTTGCCTTACAGCTTGATTTTCAATAAAGCCTTCTTATTTCCACTTATCTCTTGTTGTACGTCTGGTTCATGGTTCCATGACATTAGGACCAAGCCATGAATTCTGACGGTACAGGGCCATCCTCGCTACCTACGCTGGTTGCCAGACTTGATCAGCAGGATCACCTGTTGGGTCGGTTCGCTGTGGCGTTGCAAACCCTGCTTGAACGCACGGCTCATTTAGCTTCCGTTGCCGATGGGTCGGTTGTCGCTCCTGGGCCCGCTCCTACTGCCGCTCCGGTTGTTGCGCCAGAGTCTACCCCGACACCTGTTGCTGCGCCTGCGGTGTTTCGGGGTATGACCGGTTCTGCCCCCCTTCCACAGCGCTTTGGGGGAGAGCCAACTCAGTGCCGAGGTTTCCTTAACCAGGTGGGCATTTATTTCGAGTTGCTGCCACATGCCTTTCCTACTGAGAGATCAAAGGTGGGCTTCTTGATCTCGCTGCTCTCGGACAAGGCCTTGGCCTGGGCCAGCCCTTTATGGGAGAACAACAATCCGGTGGTTGCCGAGTTTTCCGGTTTTGTTGCTTCTCTTCGGAAGGTATTCGATGTGCCGGCTCGTGCTGCCTCTGCTGCGAAGCTCCTTATGTCCATCAGACAGGGTTCACGATCCGTAGCTGAATACGCCATTGAGTTTCGTACCCTGGCAGCAGAGGTGGGCTGGAATAATGAGGCTCTGGTCGCTGCTTTCTCTCATGGTCTCTCGGATGCCTTGAAGGATGAGGTTGCAGCTAAGGACCTACCAGTGGAGCTCGAGTCCCTTATTTCTTTCCTGATTTTGATTGACACCAGACTCAGGGAGAGACCTTCCTTTAAGGAGAGCCTGCGGAGGTCTTCTAACAGATTGGCGCCTACGTTTGCTGTCCCACCCGTGCCTCCCTCTCCTCCCACGCCTCCTGGGGATGACTTGTCTGGGGGTGAACCCATGCAGCTGGGGTTTGCTCGCCTGTCCGAGGGGGAGAGGGTACTCCGGAGACGCGAGGGCCGATGCATGTACTGTGGTCTCGGTGGGCATTTTCGGTTGGCATGCCCGAACCGTCCGGGAAACGCTCGCACCTGAGATCCTGTCGGGGGCAGATCTTGGGTGGAGTCTCCTCGTCCCCGGTTTCCCGTGTTGACAAACCACTGATTACTGTTGTCCTCTCCTGGGCCGGGGGCTCGGTGACGACCCAGGCGTTGGTGGACTCTGGTGCTGGTGGTTTGTTCATTGATAGTGTGTTCGCTGCCGCCAATTCCATTCCTCTGCAGCCTCGAGGTTCCCCACTGGCTCTTGAGGCGATAGACGGCAGACCCCTTCTGCCGCCACACGTGACTCAGGAGACCCTTCCAGTGGGGATGGCCATTGGTGCCGTTCACAGAGAGTCGGTCTGTCTCCAGGTTATTTCGTCTCCACACTACTCGGTGGTCTTGGGGTACCCCTGGCTCCAGAAGCAAATTATCCGACTTTCGATTGGAGATCGGCCGAGATCCTCTCGTGGTCACCGCAGTGTGGGGCTAGTTGCATCCATGGGCCTGTCAAGTTGCTGTGTACTTCCTCGGACTCTCTGTTGCCTCCTGAATACGAGGAGTACCGGGATGTATTCGATAAGGTGCGTGCGGTTGCCCTACCTCCGCACCGCCCATACGATTGTGCCATAGAGTTACAATCTGGTGCCGTTCCTCCTCGTGGCAAAGTCTATCCACTGTCGGTAGCGGAGAATGAGGCCATGGAGGAGTACGTGAGGGAGGCGCTTTCACGCGGACACATTCGCAAATCCTCGTCCTCGGCAGGGGCTGGATTTTTCTTTGTGAAAAAGAAGGGCGGTGAGTTGAGGCCTTGCATCGACTACAGGGGTCTCAATCGCATCACGATCAAGAACGCTTACCCGATACCCTTGATTTCCGAGCTGTTCGATCGCCTCAAAGGGGCCACGGTCTTTACCAAACTCGACCTGAGGGCGGCATATAACCTGGTAAGGATCAAGGCGGGCGATGAGTGGAAGACCGCGTTTAACACCAGGACCGGTCATTATGAATCCTTGGTTATGCCCTTTGGGTTGTGCAATGCGCCCGCAGTCTTCCAGGAATTCATCAACGATGTTTTCCGTGACCTGTTGCAGCAGTGTGTGGTGGTCTATTTGGATGACATCTTGGTATATTCTGAATCCATGGAGGCCCACATTCTGGATGTCAGACGAGTGTTGCAACGCTTACGAGAGAACAAGCTGTTCGGTAAGCTTGAGAAATGCGAATTTCACCGATCCCAGGTAACCTTCTTAGGTTACATCATTTCCGCTGAGGGGTTCTCCATGGATCCTGAGAAGGTTTCGGCTGTCTTACAGTGGCCCCAGCCCAGTGGGCTTCGTGCCCTGCAGCGCTTTTTGGGCTTCGCCAATTATTATCGGAAGTTCATCAGGGACTTTTCCATGCTAGCCAAGCCTCTCACGGATCTGACCAGGAAGGGCAGTAATCCCCAGGTCTGGCCGCTCGAGGCCATCCGAGCTTTTGAGGCTCTAAAGTCCGCCTTTGTGTCGGCTCCGATTCTGTTGCATCCCAACCCTGGGTTGCCTTTTGTCCTCGAGGTGGACGCGTCTGAGACGGGAGTAGGCGCCCTCCTGTCTCAGCGTAGAACACCAGAGGGTCCTCTGCTTCCTTGTGGGTTTTACTCCCGGAAACTGTCTTCCGCGGAGTGCAACTATCAGATTGGTGACAGGGAGTAATTGGCCATCGTGCAGGCCCTTAAAGAATGGAGGCACTTGCTCGAGGGCTCGGTGGTTCCGGTTCTCATCCTGACGGACCACAAGAATCTGACCTACCTCTCTGAGGCCAAGAGATTGACACCACGTCAGGCCAGATGGGCTCTGTTCTTGTCACGTTTTAATTACGTGGTCTCCTACCTACCCGGTTCCAAGAACATCAGAGCGGATGCCTTATCACGGCAGTACTCCGAGCTGTCCGGGGAGGAGTCGATTCCGACTTCGGTCATACCTCCGAATCAGATCCTGGACGCTATTCGCACCGGCCTGACCTCTCCCCTGGGTGAGCAGATTTTGGCGGCTCAATCTGGTGCTCCCTCTGGGAGACCCAACGGCAGATGTTTTGTGCCTGAGGAGTTGCGCACTCGGTTGTTGCGAACCTACCATAACTCCAAGGCCGCGGGGCATCCTGGAAAGAATCAGCTGTCCTGGGCTGTTTCACGTCTGTTCTGGTGGCCTTCTCTACGTTCCGACATCGCCGCATATGTAGCGGCATGCTCCGTTTGTGCCCAGAGTAAGTCCCCTCGGCACCTTCCGTTGGGCCTTTTGCAACCCATAGCCACCGGGGAGCGTCCATGGTCACACCTGGGGATGGATTTCATTGTGGACCTCCCTGCATCCCGAGGCCATACGGTCATTCTCATGATTGTGGATCGGTTTTCCAAAATGTGCCACTGTGTTCCTCTCAAGAAGTTACCCTCTGCACAAGAGTTGGCCTCGATTTTTGCCAGGGAGGTCTTCCGGTTGCACGGTTTGCCCAAGGAGATTGTGTCGGATCGGGGGAGTCAGTTTGTGTCCAGGTTCTGGCGCGCCTTTTGCTCCCAGTTGGGGATTCATCTCTCTTTCTCCTCGGCCTACCACCCTCAGTCCAATGGGGCCGCAGAACGATCCAATCAGGCCTTGGAGCAATTCCTTCGTTGCTATGTCTCCGATCACCAAGACAATTGGGTTGACCTCCTGCCTTGGGCTGAGTTTGCCAGGAACACGGCGGTGAACTCTTCCTCTGGGACGTCTCCCTTCATGGCCAATTATGGGTTCCAACCTGCCGTGTTACCGGAGGTATTCTCTCCCCAGGATATTCCGGCTGTGGAGGATCATCTTTCCGTCCTACGTGCTTCTTGGGTACAGATCCAGAGGTCCCTTGAGGTCTCTGCGCAGCGCCAGAGACTCCAGGCTGATCGCAGACGAGCGCCCGCTCCTTCTTACCAGGTCGGAGACCGCGTATGGTTGTCCACCCGCAACCTCAACCTTCGAGTGCCCACTCCCAAGCTGGCGCCTCGCTTTGTTGGTCCCTTCCGAGTGCTTCGCAGGGTAAACCCGGTAGCCTATGCCCTCGCGCTTCCTCCTGGCATGCGGATCTCCAACGTGTTTCATGTCTCCCTGTTGAAGCCACTGGTGTGTAATCGTTTCACTTCCTCGGTTCCTCGGCCTCGTCCGGTCCAAGTGGGCAATCATGAGGAGTATGAGGTGAGCAATGTCCTGGACTCACGCCTGGTCCGCGGTCGGGTGCAGTTTTTGGTCCATTGGCGTGGTTATGGTCCAGAGGAGCGTTCCTGGGTTCCCTCCGCAGATGTCCATGCTCCTGCCTTGCTCCGAGCCTTCCACGCACGCTTCCCTCAGAAACCGTTCTTTACTCCGCGGAGGAGGGGCCCTTGAGGGGGAGGTACTGTCATGGTCTTACCTTCTTGCTGTTCTCCTTCGTTTGACATGTGCTGGCGGCCATCTTGGTTTCTGGGTTTCTTGTAGCCTCCCACCCTGCGGCTTCTCCTTCCCACTGGGAGGAGCTGGATGCCTAGCTCATATATATAGGAGGTCTGTGGCTTCAGTTCCCTGCTTGGTCCTCCTGTGTTCACATGCTTCTAAGACTGCTGCTGCTTCTGGTTCCTGATCCTGGCTTCGTCTGACTACCCTGCTGGTTCCTGATCCAGGCTTCGTCTGACTACCCTGCTGGTTCCTGATCCAGGCTTCGTCTGACTACCCTTCTGGTTCCTGACTTCTGGCTTCGCAAGACCTTGCTTCGGTTTAGCCATCCGCTTGGACTTTTGCCTTACAGCTTGATTTTCAATAAAGCCTTCTTATTTCCACTTATCTCTTGTTGTACGTCTGGTTCATGGTTCCATGACATGAACATCAATACACTCGCATAGATCTTACGACTGTATTAGTGTACAGCAGCGGGGGCATAAAGCGCACGGCGTCATAGCAACCAATGACGCCTTGCGCTCCTGCACTAAGCAGGATGCCAATGTCACGGACCGTGTTCCACGGATCTGTTTACCCAAGCCACTCTGCTTACTCATTTTCTTTCCACTTGGTGGCCCAATCTCAGTGTGAAGGCTTGGAAGTTAATTGAGGCTTGGAATGCTTCGCTCAACTCCTGGTTTTCCAGCAATAATGATTTTCTAGTAAGTGCCCGTAACCTGAAACAGAAAATTCATACTTAGGCTACATTCACATGTCCGTTTCGGAGATCTGGCTGTCTGATGCGGTGCAAATGTCGGCTGACGGCCAGACCAAAAAATTTTGGCATGCTACGGTTTTTGTCCAGCCAAAACCCAGCATTTAGGCTGGAAATCGGTTGGATCACCGCCGGACCTCATTGCAATCAATGGGGATCCGGCAGTAAAGTAGAGGATCTGGATCATTGGATCACTGGATCTGTGAGATCCAGCAGGCTTCTCTTTGTTGGAACCAATGTGAGGAAAGAGTTGAACGGCACACCTCTGTGATGAAGCTGGTGCTCAGTGGTATATAAAGTTCATGCAATTGACTAGTTGCTGTTTCGTTAAATGCTTATTTTTATTATTATTAGAAATCTTTTTTGATTTTTTTTTTTACTTTTTTTATCCATCCAGAGAATAATATTTAGCCACTGGCCAACGTTTCGGTCAACAATAGACCTTGATCACGGCCTTAGTCATGGTGCTTGTAGTTTGGTTGGATGGCACCATCTGTACAGTGGTTAGACTTCAATGGGGACCTTTCCATAAACTGAAAAACTGCATAAAAAACCCACAAAAAACACACCAAAACCGCAATAAATGGTGTGGATTTATGTGTTTTTTGTGCAGTTTTGGTGTGGATTTTCTGCATACAAATGCAGGTATCCAAAATGCTTTTTTTTGGAACATTTCCGCCTCAAAATCATCTCCCAAAAAAAAAAAAAACGCCTCCCTTTCATTTCAGTGCGAAGCAGCACTTGTACCTCAAACTGAAAAACATCCACAAGCTGAAAATGCAGTTTTGTATTGAAGTAAACATTGCAAAGAAAAGAAAGGGAGTCAGTCAGCACTTCCCAGTGCGCAGGTGCGCGTCGTCACGGTTGAAAGCACGAAAGCAAAAAACAGACGATGCAACAGCACTCTGCAAACACAAACAAAATATATATCTAATAGCGCCGCACTCACTATAGAAAATGTACTAATGCTAGCACTACCCTCATTATATAGATGTGAGATTCCTGGCAAATACATTTTGTACATTCGTTAAAAAAAAGCTTCCAAAACTGCATGAAAAATGTGTGAAAAAAACGCGCTAAAGATGTGCAGATTCTGTGCTGAATTTTGTAGGTGGATTTTCAGAATATGTCACGGGCCGGCTAAGGGGCCGTTCAGAAGGTAGGTCTAACAGCAGAATTTTCACCGAAAGCTTACTGGTGGCCGCGTCATATTCATTTCAATGGGAGGCAGCGCTGGAGATTGCTGAGTGGCGGTTGAAGCCTCCCACTGAAATGAATGGAAAGCAGAAACCATGGCGGCCACTGGCGAAATTTTGTCATGCCAAAGTTCTATGGCAAAAGACACCGGATGAACATACCCACAGGGAGCCTGCACACAAGTGCAGATTTTGAAACAGAAAATCCTTTTCCAGATTCGCTCTAAAAACGGGATCTGTCTCTTTTGATTTTTGGTACGGATTTTGTCTAATCTCATACACTTTGCTGGTGCTGTATTACACTGTGTTTTTTCTGCACGTAATCAGCATCGCGTGCAGGTGGCCTAAGGCTGGGTTCACACCTAAGCGTTTTACAGCGCGTTCCTACGCTCTGTAAAACGCTCAACAAGGAGAAACCAATGCTTCCCTATCGGCATGGTTCTCACCTGGGCGTTCAGGAGCTTCTTTGGGGCGTCTTGTCGCGCATTCCCATTTATAGACTTCCGGGAACGCGCGACAATGGGGGTTCGCATACTACCGGAGCCACGTATGTGAGACGCCGGAGAATCGCGCATACACAGCGCTCAGGTCAGTACGCTCAGGTCTGAACGCGGCCTAATAGCGTTTTCTTCCAGTAGAAGCAAAACTGAATTACATTAATTACAAAACAGAGTAAGGGCTCATGCACACAAACATACTTTTTGTCCGTGTCCATTCCATTTTTTTGTGGCCCGTATGCAGAACCATTCACTTCAGTCGGCCACAAAAAGAATAAAACGGAAATGACTCCTTGTGCATTCTGTGTCCATATGTCTGCATGGTCGTTCAACAAAAAAATGTCACTTTTAGTCCTATTACTGTTATGGATAGGACAGTTCCGTTTCACAAAATGCGGAATGCACACGGCCACACGTGTTTTGAGGTCTGCAAAACGTCAACGGTCGTGTGCATGAGCCCTTACATTAATGTAATATAAGTCCGCTGTGTGTTTTCCTTTGCTGGAACCAAAGAGTATATTGTTGCAAAAACCACATGCGTTTTTTGCCGCACCAATAACGCAGCACAGCTGCGACATGCGAGCGTTTCCTTGTTACGGTCATTCGGAACAGCTGTATGTGGCCCAGCTGTTGCTCTCCGTACACGTCAGTCGGATCCATCGCCGGTGATACCGCCTCAGGCTAGACACTCAGCTCATTGACCGTACGGCACCAGCCTGCTGTTTGCTACACACTGAGAACTGACAGAACATTGAGGCAGAGACGGGAAAGTCGCCGGCGTTATATTATTCATCCAAGAGATTTATGACGAGTGCAAAGACAAATAAGACCCATGCACAACGCCGAATTATGGCTCCGTCTCTACCTCTGTATACCGCACATAGAAGCCTACGGAGGACTCGTTTCTGCCACGTTCCATACTAATTAGATAGAAACTAATCATGGCTTCTAGGTACACATGGAGTCGATGCGGTACTGCACGAAAGCCCCATACGTGCAGGCTCTACGCACAGGGAGTTACCCTCTGCAACGCATATGGCGAAATCCATAGAGAAATCTGGGACAAACTCATATATAACTCATGATGATTTTGTTCTGGATTTGAGCCTAAGGCCTTTTTCACACGGGGGCGTCATGTTTTTTGCCCGGATAAGAAGCGGGTGCGTTGCAGGAAAATGCACGATTTTTCCGCCCGAGTGCAAAACATGAGAAATGAGAAAAATTGGCATGTTTGGGTTAGGTGCTGGGTAGATTGTATTATTTTCCCTTATAACATGGTTATAAGGGAAAACAATAGCATTCTGAATACAGAATGCATAGTACAATAGCGCTGGAGGGGTTAAAAAAATTAAAAATAATTTAACTCACCTTAATCCACTTGCTCGCGCAGCCGGCATCTCCTTCTGTCTTCTTTCTTTGCTGTGTGCAGGAAAAGGACCTGTGGTGACGTCACTCCGGTCATCACATGATCCATCACATGATCCATCACCATGGTAAAAGATCATGTGATGACCGGAGTGACGTCACCACAGGTCCTGTTCCTGCACACAGCAAAAAAGAAGACAGAAGAGATGCCGGCTGCGCGAGCAAGTGGATTAAGGTGAGTTAAATTATTTTTTATTTTTTTTAACCCCTCCAGCGCTATTTTACTATGCATTCTGTATTCAGAATACTATTATTTTCCCTTATAACCATGTTATAAGGGAAAATAATAATGATCGGGTCTCCATCCCGATCGTCTCCTAGCAACCGTGCGTGAAAATTGCACCGCATCCGCACTTGCTTGCGGATGCTTGCGCTTTTAGCGCAGCCCCATTCACTTCTAGGGAGCCTGCGCTACGTGATAAACGCACAATATAGAGCATGCTGCGATTTTCACGCAACGCATAAGTGATGCGTGAAAATCACCGCTCATGTGCACAGCCCCATAGAAATGAATGGGTCCGGATTCAGTGCGGGTGCAATGCGTTCACCTCACGCATCGCATCCGCACAGAATACTCGCCCGTGTGAAAGGGGCCTAAATCTGCAGCTTTTTCCCTCGATTTACATCCTTGTTTGTAGCTTTTCACTAAGGCTACTTTCACACCTGCGTTAGGTGCGAATCCGTCTGGTGTCTGCACAGACGGATCCGCACCTATAATGCAAACGCTTGTATCCGTTCAGAACGGATCTGTTTGCATTACCATGAACAAAAAAAAAAATACAATTTTTTTTTGTTCATGATAATGCAAACGGATCCGTTTTGACTTACACTGAAAGTCAATGAGAGGCGGATCCATTTTCAATTGCACCATATTGTGTCACTGAAAACGGATCCTACTCCGTAGGCCTTCCGTTTCCATATTTCAGTTTTTCCGTTCCATTCAAAGATAGAAGATGTCCTTTTATTGTCCCAAAATGGGCAATGATAATACTGTTCTATCAGGGGCCAGCTGTTCCGTTCCGCCAATAACGTAATGCACATGGACGTCATCCGTATTTTTTGCGAATTCGTTTTTTGTGGATCGCAAAATACTAAAAAAGCTATACGGTCATATGAAGGAGGCCTTACACTGACTGATTAACGCTAACGAGTGTTCCTACAAGCACTTGTAAGGGATGATCTGCCAGTGTAAAGGGGCCTTAAAGGGGTTGTCTCACTTCCGCAAGTGGTATTTATCATGTAGAGAAAGTTAATAAAAGGCACTTACTAATGTATTGTGGTTCTCCATTATGCCTCCTTTGCTGACCATTTTTGCTTTTGCTTTTCCATCACATTATACACTGCTCGTTTCCATGGTCACGACCACCCTGCAATCCATCAGCGGTGGTCATGCTTGCACACTATAGGAAAAAGCACCAGCCTATGTGTGCACCAAACGGTATCGGCCACCCGAGAGGAAAGCACTTTTTCTTATAGTGTGCAAGCACGACCACCACGGATGGATTGCAGCGTGGTCGTAACCATGGAAACAAGCAGTTTATAATGTGATGGAAAAATGAATCCAGCCAGCAAAGGAAGCAATATGGACAATCACAATACATTAGTAAGTACCTGGTATTAACTTCTTCTACATGAAAAATGCCACTTGCTGGAGTGAGACAACCCCTTTAAGTCCAGGAAAACCACTTTAACTTCACACCCTTTTCAGTCTGAGATCCTGATCCCGGGCAGCAGGTCAGGCAGAAGGCTGGATATCTGCACAGTGTAAACTTCACATGCTTTGGTCAGCTCTTCCCAAACAACAATTAGGTCTGCAACAACCGCCCCAGGCCCTGGATGTAATGCCAGGCCGGGGGACCGCGGTAATGAGACCATTGACCGGGGGAAGTGTGGACACAACAGCTTTGTGACTACCTTTCCCATTAGCAGGTCAGTTCAAGCTTTTCATGTTAGCAAAGATTGCAAAACATCTTAGGTGAACTGTACGTCCAGAGGTCCCTAATCAGACAGGTAATTGGCAGGGAAGCAGGGCGGTTTGTCTGATTGCAGGAGACATTTGCTCAGCAGTATCACAGGCGCGTTTGTTATTTTCTGTATCCTATTCTTGAAATTTGCATTTCCACACTGATAAGTGATAGCTTGTTAGAAGTTGGTGTTGTATGAGATATATGCATTCTTCAAGTGTGGCCCTGCATTTTTTGAAGACCAGATGCGGACTCATTCATCTCAGTGGGGCCGCAAAAGATGCTGTCCGCATCCCTATGTCTGTTCTGCGGCCCTGCAAAAAAAAAAAAATAGAACATATCCTATCCTTGTCCATTTTGCAGACAAGGATAGGACATTTGTGAAGGAGTAAAAAAATAAATAAATGGCAGCAGGCTCTCAGCCGGTATCTGTGTTTTCCAGACCGAAAAAAACATATATGGTCACGTGCAGGAGACCTTAAGAATAGGGATGAGCGAACTTGTGTTTTCAAGTTCAGCGTCCAAGGTTCGGGTTATCTAAGAATTCCGTTATGGATTCTGCTACCACGGACCATAATTTTTATCATCAAAGGGGGTCCGACATCCGGCACCCATGCCAAACAGCAACAATGTGTAAGCAGCTGTGCTTGGCATTGCAGCTTGGAATAGGACAACCCCTTTAAAGGACTTTTCCCGTGAAAAATGTATTACAGTTTTCAAACCAGCACCTGGATCTGAATATTTTTGTAATTTCATCTAATTAAAAATTTAGCATAGCCACTGAGCTATTCAATAAAATCTATCTGTATAGCGCCACCTGCTGTTTGTTTGTTTTCTTATTTCTTTGACCTGCTCACTGAGATGGCTGCACATGCTCAGTTTCATCCTTCAACTTTCTCCTCAGCTGTGTTAGGGAGAGCTGAGACACGCCCCCCTGAGCTGTGATAGGGAGAGCATGGACACGCCCCCCTGAGCTGTGATAGGGAGAGCATGGACACACCCCCCTGAGCTGTGATAGGGAGAGCATGGACACGCCCCCCTGAGCTGCGGCAGAAAAGACACCCCCTTTGAGCTGTCAGCTTGATATAAATCTAGCAGAGCAATGAATGATGAGATCTCAGGATCCATGCG